>NC_142671.1:30362456-30394956 GCF_964200805.1 Pocillopora damicornis
GCTAGTTTCAAGGCAAACGCTAACTTTGAAAAATTTTATCCCCATTGAGAAAATCGACTTAAACGTATATTTCTGCATTTCTTTTCGACAACAAGGATTCGCGGCAAATACTCTCGTGCACGATGTATTTTGTACTGGATGTGTGAAGAAGAAGTAAAATTAAAATGATGAGCAAGAATTTTGACTGGATCAAACACGATCAAAGCGAAGCAAAAATCGTATTTGCCATCCCCGTAAATTCATCCTTTCAGGCAGTAAATTTACGCTTTTTCCCAGCATTTACTGCCCCTGTAAAGTAGTCAAATGTGGATTTTTTGTCACATTTGCCACTCGGCGCAAATACGTAGTGAACGATATTTTTCACCATCTTTGCTTCAAATGTAATTACTGTACAAATATAACGTTTGCGTAGTATTTGCTACTTGGTAAATATAAATTGTCGACCGCCTATGCTTTACATACAAATGTGATGCAAAAATGGGGTTTGCATCGCGGGTAAATGTAATCAAAACGACGTGCAGCGGAATGTTTGCTACAATTGTAAATTCATGTTTCGGTGCGGTAGATTTATCTATTTACCACATTTTTAGTTCATGTTAAATCTGATGCAAATGTGCAGTTTTTCTTCTCATTTGCTTTGGACTGTAAAGATTGAGTAAATGCGGTATTTACCATCTTTGCTTCGCGTGCAAATATTATCCAACGATGGAATTTTCCTCGGGGCAAATATAAACAAATTTGATCAAATGTGGTATTTACTTCATATTTGCATTGATTTTGCAGTTGTTGTAAATCCATTTTTTCGTGCAGTGGAACAAACAGATATGATTCAAATATCAATTTTCAATGGAAGCCTGTTTTTGTTTGTCAGAGTGCCCTCAACAGTGCCAATGCAAAGTCCTTAAAGGTAACATGAAGAACTTAGTATCGGCCGACTGTGGAACGAAACAGCTTAAGTCAATCCCAGAGAAAATTCCCCGAGCTACAGTAAAACTGTAAGTTCTTAATACATCATATAAGTTTAGCTAACGACATGATTTCGAGTGCAATTTGATGTTAATAAATACTAACGAATTTTCAAAGACAACAAAATTGCACGAGTCCGTCTTTGACAGATTCATAAGTGCGCTTATTTGCAACAAATTGCACTCGAAATCATGTCGTTACTTGTTAGTCTTGTTAATGACTTACATATGAAAAACTCACCACAGAAGTACGTTAAGAAGGACGAAATTTTGGCAGCGCGCTCACTAATAAGAATTTAAATGAAAAATGTAATCGTTTTCAGCCAATCAGACGTACGTAATTTTTTCATGTAAACGATTAAACCTCAAATTTGGCCTTTGTTCGAATTTGGAAGTGGCACAATGATTGCCTAAAGTACGAGAAGGTATGCTAAAGACAAAATCGTTTTATGGTCGTTTGTAATTTTATAAGAAATTTCATAAGAAATAGCAAGAATTACATTCCATAACTGTTGAACCAGATGCGTCGGGTGATTTTCCCTTTCTATCTGCATTCAGAGTGTTGAAATGAAAGAAGAGCAAACTGATTTACCTTAGAATGTTAAAAAAAAAACCAGTGAAAGCATATTCAATGTATTTGAAAATGTTGTACAGGTTAATTTCAGTCAGATTTACGCAGGATATTTGAGATATTGACTTTGTTTTACTTTCGATCGTGAGTTTCTCTACCGGTTTTTTTTTTTCGGACACTCATTCGGTAAAAACAGATGACGGTTTTAATTTTCTGCTAGCTGCCGATTATCCTTTCATAATTTGAGTTAAAACTGACTTTCTTTTTTGTTGCAGCACGCTCTCAAACAACAAATTGAAGCACTTGCCGAAGGAAGTTTTCAGCAGAAATTCTAATCTGATAAGATTGTAAGTCATATTGACTTTGTCAACTTCTTTGTATTTTGATGTATTGAAGATTAACGGATGGAAAATAATTTTTCATTCAGTGAGGTTCTTCGGGTGCGTTTCGCAAATCAAATTGCATGAATTTCGCAAATTAGCTAAATTCATCCATTTTGATTTACAAAATTCACTTTAAACATTATTATGTCCGCTATTCCACGTAAAGATCCACACATTGAGCTTGATCATGAAAATATTAAGTTAGACCTTACAGCCCACCTGCAAATGTTAAGTTGGTGAAAGGACAACAAAAACAACAACACCAGCAACTACAACCTGACAAAGAAAACCCGTTGAATCTAGTAACGAAATCAGTGCCAATCTATCATTTCTCTTGGACATAATCAAAGTATTTCCATAGATTACCTCCATGTGATGTGTAATTTCTGAGTGATGAGTAAACTTTGATAAGATATCTATGTCGGACCATCAATATCAGAGTATTTATTCTTTTGCTCGATTCGAACGTAGAACATAAACACTGACGGGTGAAATGACCCTCACATGGAAAATAGATCATCCACGATAAACTTGGAAAAATTTCGTCCATCTTTACTATATTTTTAAAGCTCTCTTCCGGCTCTGTAAAACTTTTAGGTAGAAAAAACTTTTAGGTAGAAAAAACTTAATGTCTTAAGTAAAGCAGCTTGGAAAGTTACACGGCGAGATAAGTAAAAGAAAACGATATTGAGATCAGCTGAAAATTTGGACTTCAGTAAATTTCTTAAGTTCATTATTTCATATCGTACTCAAAGAACACTTAACATTGCAGTGTAAAAATACTCGAACTAAACAGAGAATCGTCGATATATCTTAGATCAGCTTTATACAAAGTGCTCTGCATGAGAAGCATATCAGCTTATTGCTAAGAGCCAAGTAGTAGATCGGACCCAGTTTAAGCCTTCGGAGCTAACCTCTATATTCATGGGAAAGAAGTCACTTAAAGCTGTTACACAAAGTGAGACAGAATTACTTCTGAGCGCAGCCTTGAAATTACTATAAGAATATAAACACCTGCTTCTAATCCTTGCTGTGGAGGAAAAATTGATGTTACATGCATTTACTATCCTCCAAGATAGCCAAAAAAACATTTGGGGTGTTCCCGTGAGCATCATTACCATTGCATATTTATTTATTTTTTATTTGCTGGTTTTGGTAAACAGAAAAAGCGTTGGTCAAATTAAGCTCTGGTATTTTCGAAAATTTTCTTTAGTATATAGTTAATCATTTCAAGTGTACACGCTCCCTTTGATCGAGGCCAAGGGAAAGATAATCGTTTTTGGTCAGCTCATTACGAAAACCCATGGCCGTTACGGAGGCTTTAAGAAAATTTCCCATTTTTTATAAACCCAAGATTTAATGAGGTGGAACATTTTATTTCCGTGCCGCAGAAATTCACAATTTTAACTATGCGGTATTTTAAAAACAACCTTAATTTTAACTGTATGAGCTTGTCTCTCAAAAGCGAGTTTATTGATCACACCTTTTCTTCATGCTAAACTGCAATTAGCACATAAAGAGGTAGGTTTGTTTAAGTCTTTGAAAACAAAAAAAGCTTGTGAGGTAGTTTCAGCACTATCATAGCTTTTCGATAATTTATAGTGGGTCCAAATTTATTCCACTGATATTTTTAAAAGTTTCTAAGAGCTAAGTCATGATATGCTGACTGGTACTGAATAATCTTGGGTTCACCGAACTCGTTTTTGGGTGATATACACGGAAAGCTAAAACTGGATGACACTGTAGTAGACTGAAGTGTTGCTATGGTAATAGTTTGAGCCAAAAAAAAACTGGTCAAAACTTGTTAAGCAATTGTTCGCTACGGATATTCCTCGTGGATGTGGAATTGGTTAAAACGTTCAAACCGAATTGTTGAAGGAGGTTTACAGATCTATTAGTCGATAAAAGTTATCTTGTTTAAATGGTCACTGCTTGATCGGAAAGGTGAATGGCATAAGGATAATCCTGATGAATGTACATTTCATCAGATCTTTTCAGCCATTATGAGATCGGCAAATGGTTTGAAGTTAAAGGAAAAACTCATAGCTGATTCATTTGTACGTGAAGCTCAAATTAACAAGCACCATACGGACATTTCGAGTCTCTTATATCTTTGAAAGCTGGGCAATTCAGGTTACCAGTGGAGTAAATAAAATAACTTGGTAATTTGGTATTATCAACTGATTTGATAACGTAAATTGGTTACCGTATATAGTTTCAAAGCTAACGTTTCAAGCGTTAGCCCTTTGTAAGAGCAAATCGCTAATTTACGTTATCGAATTGGAGAAAAATAGTTTTTCATTAAAGTACTCTTGTCCCTTGATCTCTAATTTCGTTTCCATGAAGGTACACGCATGAACAAGTAATCAAGATAATTGATTCAAATCCTTACCCCTCTTAAATGTTGTCTATGCTCCTCCTCATAAAAAAACTCACCAAAGTCAAATTTCCGCTCTCTCAAGCACGTCAGCAATCCAATCATGTTTCCTGGGATTAGCTTGAGGAAGATTTTAGTTTTTCGCTTTTTTCTAGATGAAACTCTATTTTTCATATCTTGATGTTGCTTATCAAATGGATGACACATGGGAGGGAGTTAAGAAAGTTCAATCTTCGCGCCGGCGTCCATCGGGCAAAATAAGTTTTTCGGTCCACTCTGCGCTTAAAAAACATTCTCTTTCGCACAACTGACGCTCGAACTTAGCTTCAAAATAACCTCTTACTGCGGTTCCATCATCGTCCAAATTTCAAACATTTTTTTTAATGAGGCAAATGTTTTCCACTCATTCCTCGTCTTTTTAGATTCACGCTCTTTCAAACTGTTTACGCACGCGCCACTCGATAAACTCTGTCTGTGACTTCATCGACATTTTTTACCCATTGTGCACCTTATTTGTACAATTATCTCTCGTACTGCCCATGAAATTCCTTCTGAGACTTCTTTGAGCCCAAAACGGCTTCGTAAACAATCAAACTCACAAGCCTTCGCCCTCTAGTTGCATGTTTTTGTTTAGAAATTCATAAACGGCATTTAATATACAAAAACTTCCGCACCGTTTTCGATTGACCCAAAATAATGTTTCAATCTATTTCGCGTCCTTTTTAAAATGACGCTTTCATGCACTGACGTTGCGCAAGCTATACAAGAAACCCTCTTTAACATTATCAACATTCGAAGTTCAAAAACTGGGCAAGCCAAAAATTTTACGACTCATTCCTTGTCTTTTTGAGTACCACACTTTTTGCGCTTTTGTGCTCTCGTACAAGAGATTAAAATTTTTTTTGCTCCCGTACCAGCCATAAAACTACCTCTGCTGCGTAAGGGCTGTGTCAATATGTTTATTTTTTTTTCCGGGAAATATTCATTCCTAAAATGAACAAATTAAAGTAGACGATAAAGAAAGTGATATTAACATCCCAAACTTTGAAAACAGCGCGACACTTTTCCAGTGGCAATCAATCACCTCTCTCTCCCCATACCACGTTGTTTTTGTCTTCCAATCTCTTATCGCGTAAATACCCAAGGATCCTAAACTTGGGCAAAATTTGTTGCACAGAAACAATATCGCCTGACGTGGTCACCTACAGGTGCATTTTCGACCATGCGATTGAATGGTCCTTAAGGAAAACGAAAAATAAGCAGTAGTACTTTAAGCGGTCAGGACGGCAACTCCGAGTAAGCCGTTCAAAAATGAATTTATTCATATTCGACTTTAACATGGGTCAGTTTGCGTTTTGAACATACGACCAGCGAGTTTAAAAGGATTCTAACAAAGGGAGATCTAAAAATATCTGCTTTATTTCTTTAAATTCGAGCGTTTTAATTTTCGTCAGGCAATGAGTCTGATTAAAGTATTTGCCTTCTTAAAAAAAGAACAGCTTCCCTAAGCTTCCCTTTGTGATGGGGGTGTTACTAAACAGAGTAACGGGGCAAGGAGTAACGGAGTAACAAGAAAACGAGTAACAGAACTATGCTCTTGTATATTAAGTGATTTCGGAGCAATCTCGCGAAATGAGACAGAAAACACCTCAGGATTTACTTTAGTTTTTCCAATCGCTCCTCACCTTTAACACGCGAATTTTGTAACGTCAGGTAAAAAAATGAACTCACATTTTACCCACGAATTTCACAATACTCTAAAGTAATTTAGTTTGTTTCTTGTTGTAAACACTATCTCGAAACTGAATATGGAACACAGCGTTAAATTAGTAATGGAAATTTAAAAAATAAGCCGTTGCCGTTAAAGTTCTCCAGACAACGCAAAGTTTGGATATTTCACGTTGTTGTTTTGCGGAGGACGAAAATAAATTTACAAAGGTTTATAGCGGACGTGCACGGCCATTTTTTTGCTCATTAAATCTTTCGTTTAGTGACATTGCCGTTGCCGTTTCCGTCGTGATTTTCTTAAACTCCCTATTATCCGGGAACACCCACGGAGCGGCAGTGACCGTAGCTTTTGCCAATATATTCTTCATGACAAAAATGGAAAAAAAATATTATCAATCAGAGCACAACTAAACCTCTTGTTTGGAAGAGGTATTATGACGACATTTTCTGCCGTGTGTAGGGCACAACCAAACACATAATAGAAGAATTTGCAAGACTGGCAAATATGTACCACCATCCACGATCAAATTTACGGCGGAAATATCAGACTCGGAAATTATATTCTTTGGCATAAGTCGTACTTGAGAAAGGTTTTAAACTTTTCTACGAAGAAAGACCATAGAAATGGGTAACCGCAACTGGAAAGGAAAACTATGTAGTCGAAGGAATATAGAGCCTCACTAGTGAGAGGTAAATGTCGGTGTTTTGACAAAATGAGAACTGAAGTAGAACAGAAATTAGAGTGCATGTTTACTGCTCAGAGAAAAAGATATCACAATCATGTGTCCTGTTGCGGAGAGTTTCCATAATTTGCAAAAATATATCACATCAAATTGTGAGGGATACTACTAATTGAAGACCATCCATGTCGAAAGCGCGAAGATCTAAGAAATTCCCTCGTGTTTTTCAAATTTATCGTGTTTCAAATCGACAAAGTTGTTAGAAGTGATTTCCCAACACTCGTCGTTCAGTTGACTATTTCTTTTATTCTCTCTTTTATTACGCAAGTTCATACAACGGGGACTAGCTCTGATCTTTCTAGGAAAGTGTGGGTCACCGCTTGTAAAGGTGACACTTACTGAACTGTCAGTTTCTAACCTTCGTCATGCTTTTACACTTAACTAGCGAATCACGCTAAACTACGCAGAACGGAGTTCGCATACTAAGTAGATACCTTCGCGATGTTTACACTTTACAAAATGTCTTTCTAACTTAAATTTCTTGGTCTTACGGTCAAGTTCAGGCAAAACAAAAACAAGATTGACAATATAAAAATTATAATAAACTCACTAACAGAATTAAAATCATACTTGAAGAGATATCTTAAGAGAAAATAGTCCTTGAAGGCTGTTGCACAACAGCAGAATAAACATAAAATTCGGAAAAGAAAGGGCGTACCCAAGGTACCGCCCCTAAAAGAGCTACGTGCCAGTCGTATAAGTTAGTTTACGCAAAAACATCTGTGTCCATGTCAAATTCACGATCACGATAAGGAAAAGGTAACCAAAGTCTACCTGTAACATAGGACCTCCAAAAGCAATAAGAAATGATCAACTGGCCTTTTACAGTGTTTACTGAATGGCTTATGCTAATATATTATTTCCATTCATTTTCAACGTTCAAATAAGTCAAAAAACACCTATGAGAAAATTCTCGCTAAAAGCCAATTTTGTCTTTTAACATATTTTCCCTCCTCAGAAGGAGCTGTCCTCAGCTCCGAATAAGAATTCTTTGCGAAGGTTAAAAACAAAATTGAATTTAAGTTCCACGAAATGAGATAAAGAAGAAAGGAAAAAGAAAGACCTTGTTATTAACATGCACGTTGTTGTTGTTGTTTTTTCTCGTTTTCCACTGGCGTTCGCTTGTTTAGTTATTATTTATTGTTTTTGTTATTATGACCCAAGAATAAATTTGTGTACGAATTTGCTGTCAAGTAGGAAGAACCACAGCACGATAAACTGATGAAAAAGATGATATCTGTGTTACATGTGGGGTAGATATAACAGTCCTGAGGTAATTTCGGGAAAATTTCACTCCAATTCGGCAGCATATTTAGAGACGGAAGAACTAGAATTTCGTTGTTCAGACGACTATTTTGAACTTGGTCTGCTAAAATAGCCTTCGGCTTTGTTTAAAATTTGAAAATATGAACCATTTGTTAATATTATAGTGATTGCATGGGTTGAAAATTCCGTAAACGAACAAAACACAAAGTGTGAAGAGTACGATAGCTGTCATATAAATTATTTAAGCGAGTCTGCTAAAGTTAAATCGGACTCGTTTGACGAACAAGAACATTTTCAGGAGGAAAAAGTTCTCAATAACTCATTGTATGCTCCACAAATAATAACATTTGATCCCTGTTTGAGAGTCTTTCTTGAACCAATTTCACTCAGTAACATAACTGACCTTGGGGTGCAAGAATGGCATTCCCTTCAAACGGTGTACTATGCAGGTTGGTCTCAGCGTGAAAGTCTTGAATGGTAAGGCCAAATTCAGAGCGCGAACGTTGTTCGCTTCTCTTAAGACGCAAAGCAAGTCAGGAATGGTCTCGTGTTGCCCTAAAATTGACATTTCTAGAATAGCGAAGAGAATTTAAAGAAAGCTAAGTTTCCCTCTTTTTTTTTGTTCTGTTTTGTTTGTGTTCACGAAAACTTTCTGAGGAAGAAATAAGGGCAAATTTGCATTTTATTTGTTATTATTTCAGTTGCTTCATAGCTACAATGTGTAATGAACGCTTCATCTCCGAAAGCTGGTTAGCGTATGGTATAAAAGTGAATTCCAAAGCTTGGAATTTGCTTGAAAAAAAATAGACCTGTACGGGATTTTGGCCCGTGACCTCTACGATATCGGTGCAGCGCTCTACCAACTGAGCTAACAAGTTAACCGGGAGCTGGTCATTATGTTGGTTCCAATTGCAAATAAACCCGTGAAGTCATGAATAACTGACCGTAAATTATATGAAAATCATATAAGTGAACTGCGGATAAGGAAATGAATAGGAAAGCGATCCTCGCAATAATGAATACTTCTTAAGCAGAAGTGAAAATAGGGCCTGAAAAAATTCAAGCCTGTACGGGATTTGAACCTTATTTTTACTACTGCTGAATTTTTTTCAGGCCCTATTTTCACTACTGCGTAAATGGTAAACATTACCAGGAGGATCGCTTCCATATTTATTTCTTTATCCGCTGTGCACATATGTGATTTTCATATACCTACAGTCATTTAGTCTCTACAATATTACTCAGGACCACATACAGACAACCAGCGCTAAAAACGCCCAGTACAACCGCTATTCTTGAATGGATGTCACTCAATAGAAAATTATTGCTCGTGGCTCAAATGAAAATTCAGTTAATATTTAGTGTGTTAATAAATCTTTGCTGAGAGTTCTGAAAGAATTTCACATTACATTCATGCGTTAATATCAACGTTACTCTTCATTGTTTCGACTGAAAGATTCTCTCTGGTCACTTCTGGTTTCAATAAACTATTCGGTCTTATCATCAGCGAGATTAAAGGAATATAACAACAGAGGTGATTTAAAAAGAGTCCTCCATTTCTTTCAATTTGCGAGTTTTAATCATCGACAAGCAATTAATCTGATCAAAGTTTTCGCCATCTTTTAACATTTGTACCACTGCTTAGAAAACCAGATGGTGTGTCATGAAATGTTGGCAAATTAATTGAACGATGTTATTTTGCATGAGAATCTCTGAAGAGTAGAGTAACTACCAGGCTATTGTGCGAACGACTACAGTCAAGAAGTTTAGCCACATCGACGGCGTGTCAAGGTTCTCCGACTGAGAAAGGGCAGTCAGACTGATAAATTATATGACAGGAACTTTCATTGAGAACAAGTTGAAAATAGTCACCACCACAGCAGCCGAAATACGAGAAACTGAAAAGCTAATCTTTTTATAAAGAGTAACCTACAGACAACATTCAAGAATTAAGTATAAGCCGTAAGGAATGGACCACTAAAAATAAAAGTAAAAGTTCCCTATCTAGGTTGGATCCGATGATCAAAAGCAATGATCGATCGATGATCAAAGAACGGTGAGAGTCGGTGGGAGGCTTGAAATTCCGCCTTACCATTCAGAATTAGACATTCGGAAGTCTTGACGGAGCGATTTCAATTAACATCTTATTAAAAACCAAGGAAAAGCAATGAGCATGAACGAGTTTCACTCTCATATCGTGTCGAAAATCTACGTTGTTGTAATGAATATATGTTTTCGCACAATTGACTTATCTAATCACATAGGGTAGTGGTGCCCTGAACACGATTTCGTGCGAGGTACTATGGACGGGGAGAGGAGAGAGCTGGGCGGACAACTACGCACTCAGTGAGAATCAGTCAATGGGTGTTTGAACTGGGCGCGCGAATGTCTTCATTTGCGTTAATTGCAGGACAGCAGTTTTTAGAATTCACGCGTCCACTTGTGAGGCATGCAGAGAATACGGCCAGAGGGTTTCATTCGAAGAGGAATGAAGCACTTTGCCAATGGCTGCAAACCTGCCAATAACCAGCTGCGACCAGCAAAGGTGTTGTCTGGCTCGGAGCTGATTTGCGACACTTTCGCGTAACGCTTCTGCGTTAGTCACTATTGCGTTACGATATCGTGATTGACTTTTAGACCGATCATGCGTATTTTTACTGTCTTCTCAAACTATTGCTACGTTTTGTTAAATAAACTAGGTCGAAGGTTTTATTTTTGCTTAACCGTTTTTCTTGTTCAATTCGCCTGTAAAATCGCCCGTAATAGATGGGAGATGCATAAAGCTTTCACGCAGCACGAGTATCAAGTACGTTATAAAATTATTGCAAAATTAAAAAAGAAAAAAAAAAACAACGACAACAACAAAATGCGCGTTGCATGCGGTCCATTGGCAACCGGTGAAATCTTGAGTTAAAATTCCGGCAACATAAACTTAAAAAAAGGGAGGCAGAGGGATATTGTACAGAGACGTTCAGACTAATGATCATATCAAGCAGAACTACATTAAGACGCTTTACAAACAAACAAAGTCCAAGTGAGGAGTCAGCTCCTGAAACATTCGTTGGCATGAAGGATGATAAACGTGATCATCAAGATTCAAAAGTTTTGAGCATGTGTTTCAGAATTTGAATGAGTGTCGCCCATCCACTATCGTTGTAAAAGTCTATCGATGGAAAACTTAACAGAACTCCATACTGTTTGCTCATCAATTTAATATAAAGTAAACTCATCTATGTAATTGAATAAAAAAGGCCTCAAAAAAATTCAGGCCTGTACGGGACTTGAACCTTAATTTCACTACCGCTTGAGTAGTGTTCATTAATGCGAGGATCGCTTCCATATTCATTTGTTTATTCGCAGTTCACATATATGATTTTCATATATTTACAGTCATTTAGTGTCTACACTACTGCTCAGGACCACAAATAGACAACCGGCACTAATAACGCCCGGTGTAACCGTTATTCTTGTATGGATGGCACTCAGTAAAAAATTAGTGCTCGTGGCTGAAATGAAAATTCAGTTAATATTAAGTGTAATAATAAATCTTTGTTGAGATTTCCGAAAGAATTTCACATCACAGGCATATGCTAATATCAGCGTTACTCTTCATCGTTTTGACTGAAAGATTCTCACTGCTCACTTGGCGTTTCAATAAACTTATTATCACCAGCGAGATGAAAGGAATATGACAACAGGTGGTTTAAAATGTATTCCCCCATTTCTTTCAATTTGCGAGTTTTAATTATCGACTAGCAATTAATCTGATCAAAGTATTCGCCATCTATAAAATTTGTACCACTGCTCAGAAAACCAGATGGTGTGAAATGTTGGCAGATTAATCGAACAATGTTGTTTTGCATTAGGATCTAAGGGTAGAGTAACTTGATCTAATTATCCACTAATGTGAGGCAAATACAAACGTTAATGTTAATATTTTGAACAAGTGTTGGGAGCTTTCAAGATGTAGGAAAACACACATGTCGTATACAGCAGAGTTCACACTTTGTTAAAATGACTTATTTATTCCAGGGACTTGTCCAACAACCAGTTACAGGATTTACCACCAGGAGTGTTCGCTGGCATTAGGGTTTCCTACTTGGGGACGTTGACGCTGTAAGTAAGACTCCTATACTACAAATCAACGTCAATGAAAAGCAAAGCAAAAAATCAGAAATCAATAAACTGAAATTAAATGTGGTTAACTATGGAGCCAAACATCCAATAGCTCGAGCCACCGTTTTCTGACCGTCTATAACTGCTTAATAAGATCACATAAAGTCTCTTGTTTCATAAAGTTTGTATTATAGCTGACGGTAACGAAATAGTTTTTTCGCCGTGTTGCTACTGTTTAATCAGAAAAAATGATTGTCCTTAGGGGTTCCTCAAAGTAAGTGTTGAAATGTGTGTCTAGAGGAGTTGAAAGGATATATCTTTTTATGATGATTTTAAATATTTCGTTAAGATTATCAATTCAATTCAATAAATGAAGCTGAATAAACAATGAATCGATTGTAATCACGAGCGACGATTATCCTTATGAGACATTTCAAATCGGTAAACAGCTTCAGACGTTTGAATGACGGACCATGCAGGGGCCAAATGATAGCACATAAAGTTTATTTTAACAATCTGTTTATTACTTCTTCAAATCTTAGATTTCATTTTCATTCCAGCCAAGTAATCGAAAAATTGTGTCTCATGGTTTTGAAATCATTACCTCTACTTGGATGTGCAGATAGTATCGACCTCAGAAAATGCAAATAAACAATGCTATTCGGCCTTAGGATAACGGAATATTAATTAAGCCACTGCCTAAATTTTGTGTGGCCAGTGAAGATATATCCGATAATGTTAAGAATAGTTGCACATTATTTATATCGTATCACGAGTTTTTTCTATTATATACTTTGTCACGCACCATGCAGATAGATATTCCTTTTAATCTGGGTTATAACTCATATAAATTACTACGGACTGACTCAACATTGTTCTTTAACATGAGGTTGTTTTTGAGAAAGAGCCATCGTGACTTATTTTCGGTCACTTCGAACACTTGCTTTTTTTTTTACAAAATAGGTAAATCAATCAGCACATTGTATCAAGGTTTCTTTCAAACTAATGGAAATTTTTTGCAAAATGCCGCGTACTAACGATTCCAATTGACAGAACATGTCTGTGGTGGAGCTTTTTATTGAAATTTTCAAAAAGAGAAACTGTCCGAATCAGCTGTTGTAATATATAGATTTTGGAACGAAGCACGAAACCATGTTTTTTTACAGTGTCAGCTACTGTTTTATCGATAGCTCAACTCTAGCTCGTTCATTAACATGTTTGAACATTTTCCCATCTTTTATTTTGGCTTGGTTCTCTTCACAGAAACAGTTAGCGAAAATGTTTTCTTCTTTGTGCATTGTTTATGGTGTCGAAGTTTCTCCTGCTCTGGCCCTTTAAACCCCCTTCCTGTACTGCGAAAGTATGGCTTGATTGTAAGCACAAGAAACTTCTTTAGTTGCGTTGATTGTTTGAGCTGTGTTACCGTCGCACTGGATTAAATGATATGTAAGTTTTTCTACCCAAAACTGACGTTCCATCCCGAATTGGAAAGACACTCTAGGGCGCTGGGTAGCAAGTGGAATTTACACAAAGGCAACACAGTTTATTCAGTCCAGCGGATTTGACATCATATCAAGAAAAAAGTCAATAATCGTCTTTACCTTGTACCACTACTCGATTCGAAGATAGCAGGAAGCGATTGTGTCTCGGGGTATCGCTCCTCCCTTAGTGGATAGCACTCAGACATGACGGAGGCAACACTTACTCTTGGAATATCTAATTAACAAAGCTACACCATGGCAATGATAAGACTGGGGCATTTTTAACGATGATAATGATAATAATAATAATGATGATGATGATGATGAATCTAGATGCGCAAATTCCATAACATTTACAATCCGCATCACAGTTTAAGAGTTAAAATATTACAATCAAATAAAGGTATGAAGAGAAGGGAATATGAATGAAAGGTTACCACAAAGACTGCATTATAGCTGAAAGAGAAATTTCTTTGTTTAAACATTTAAACAGAACAGTAAAAATTGTTCACCTATAGGCTAGCTTCAGACTGAAAACAGATATGACTTAAAGAGAATCAGTTATTGGAAATTCTGGGATCTTATTTAGGTAAGAGGGAGCCCAAAATTTTTTAATTTAACAAATCATAAAAGTAGTTGGAACTCTTTCAAACTCCTATCTGTAATAACCTTTTTCGGGTAGTCTCTCTCAGTCAGATTGATAAATTATATGAGAGGAACTTTCATGAAGAACATGTTGAAGATAGTCATCACCACAGGAGCTGAACTACGAGAAACGGAAAAGCGTATATTAAAAGAATAACAACAGGTAACATTCAAGAATTAAGTCTCAGCCGTAAGGAATGGAACGCTAAAATCAAAAGTAAAAGTTCCCTATCAAGGTTGGATCCGATGATCAAGGATCGATGATCGATCGATGAACAAGGAACGGTGAGAGTTGGTGGGTGACTAGAAAATTCTGCCTTACCTTTCAGTGATAAACATCCGATAGTCTTAACGCGGCGTTTTCAAATAACCAGGCTCATTAAAAAACCAAGAAAGAAATGAGTATGAACGAGATTCGTCCTCATCTCGTGTCGTGTTAATATACAATAAGTATATTTTCGCACAATTGACTTATCCAATCACACCCCGAGTAGCACACTATTTTGCCAGTCGAAGATTAACTCAGTCCACGGTTTTAAACAGCTCCTTTATTGAATCATCGCTTGGAGTAGTCGCGTTCAAAATCCAGTGGTGTCTCACAGTTCTTCTGACTAGCAAGTCGTAATACAGTGAATTCCGTTTATGACGTCATCACGTTATGAGATTAGTGATAATTAATTGAAAATTGTGGCCTTAATTAGCTAGCGCAGTAGATAACATATTAAACAATACACTCCCCCATCTGAAATGAGGTATAGTAAGTATACGATTTACAAGTAAATTTAAGAGTTCAGTTACTGTTCATCAATAGGCAGTATTAATATTAGGCGCTGTACTGGTCGCTGTACACTTATATAGCCTTTTCCTTTATATTTAGTTACAGGCTCATTTGTTATGTTCTTGTATTCGACGTCTACTTTCCGGACTCTCCCATCCGTTCCTGGATATGTATTAGAAACTCTCCCGATCTTCCATTTTCCTCGTAACAAGCTCGAGTCCTGTATAAGAACGATATCTCCAGTTTTTAAGTTACGGTGGGATGTATGCCATTTTTGACGTATCAGCAAACTGGGAAAGTAATTTTGCGTCCACTTCTTCCATAAAGAAGATATTATCGTTTGCACGAACGAAAACCGTTTTCTATTACTCGCTCGCTCGTCAAAGTTCATGCCACTTGGTATTCGTGCCGTTGCTCTACCAAGCAAAAGATCGTTTGGGCAAAGATATGCACCGTCATCAGGTGACGCAGGGTGCCTTCCTATTGGTCGTTCATTCAGCAAGTTGGCGACCTCGTAAAGTACTGTTTGTAACTCTGAGAATTTTAAGGTACTATCGCCAATAGAAGCGTTAATAGCTCGTTTTACAGATCTTATGAGAGCTTCTGTGACTCCGTTCTGCCAGGGTGCGTCTGCGGACGTAAAGATGCACTCAAATCCCTCAGTTATGCCAAAACCTTTTAGTTTGTTCCAATCCCAAGTCTTGGTCATATTAGAAAGCTCTTTATTTGCTGCGACGAGTTGGGTACCGTTATCTGAGAATAGCTTAGATGGGTAACCATGTAGTGACACGAATCGTCTGAAGACCATTAGGAATTTGTCTGTACTATAGTCTGCTGCTATATCCAAGTAAACTGCTCTTGTCCCTAGACAGTTGAATATCACTCCATACGCCTTAGATGTTGTTCTTTTCTTTACTTCATCGCGAATCTTGTAAGGTCCAAACAAATCGATGCCTGTACTGCTCCATGGAGGGGCTGGTTTCAGCCTTTCAGTTGGAAGGTTGCCCATTACTTGTTCACTGACTTTTTTATCAAGTTTTCTACAAACGACGCATTTGGACTTGATTGATTGCACAAGTTTCAACAGTTTCGGGATCCAGTACCTGGTACGCACTTTGCTGGCTGTAGTTAATATCCCATGATGCCCTTTTCTGTGTATTTGCTCTGTAAATAAACGTGAGAATGGGTGATCGTATGGAAGGAGTATTACTTCTCTCTTGTTGTAGCTCATCTCCATCCATAACTCGCTTCGTCCTCTAATCACATATATACCATCTTCTCGCATCTTAGGACATAATCTTTTGTAATTCCCGTTCTCGATATCCTTCCCCATGTCTTGTTGAGCTTCTCGTATCCAAAATAATTCAGCCCTTTCCAAATCATGTGGTGTGAGATCACGTGTTGCGTTTTTCAGAGATGTTTTGGGGTTTCTGTCATAGAGTTTCAGAACTCTTGCCGTCACCCTTAAGAGCTTGTTATAATTTGAGTACTTGGTGATATCAATCCTTCCTGCAAGGGTATCCTGAAATCCTTCGATTTTTATAGCCAGTGCCGTCTTGGTAGCAGCTAATTTCGCCATCGCTACTTTGCGGTTGTTAGGAAGCTTATGGGGGTCTTTTATCCAGGGGTATTCAGCGGTCCATGAGTTGTCTTCACTGTTGAAACTTAAATTCCGCTCAACTAACTCCAGTTCCCTTTCTTTCTGTATGGTATAACCTTTGGCGCCCAAGGAGCATTTTCCGCACTTGCATCCCCCGCACTTCGGTTTGCACTGTACACCAAGTGCCTCGATAGTGTAAAAATCTTCGACATTTGCCTACAAAGTTTACTCTCGCGTTTCCAAGATTATGGGTCATGCACGTTTCTTTAAGCAGTGGGTGAGTTCCTCCAACGCATCTTCCAAAACGATTTTTCAGTAGTACAAGATGCCCATTATTCTGTTCCCTTTCTGGGTGAAAGGCGGCGTATTCATAATCGATCAACACATCAACTGGACCAGCGGGTCGCGCTATTTCATCCTTTGAAACGTTTCTAAATAGGTGGGCGATGCTCTCTATGTTTACATGCTCGATATCAGAGGTGATTTTGTTGATCCCATATACTTCGAATTCCACGGCTTGACCTCGCTTGTCCAAAAGTGGTAGCTTGTATTTCATTGTTTCGATTTCCTCGTTCTGCCCTCCTATCTTCACTATTGAAAGATTCACTTTGACTCCACTGAGTTTCTCTTGTTTCGCTTTGGCGTTGGTTATGAAGCAAAGTGAGGCTGTGTTGTCCCACATTACATTAGCTGTCCCCTTCCTGGTTTTTACTCTCTGTACATGGAGGAGACATGTATCGACGTTGGAGTCGCTGCATACATTGGCGGAGGCAGAAGCTTGCTGGGGTGTACTCTCATCGTTTTCGTGAATTGATGGGTGATGTTTCCTCGTGCAGCCATTCACGCCGCAATCTCTTTTTATCTTACAAGTCCGCTGCCTGTGACCAGGCTTAAGACAAGCCAAGCATGCTTGCTTTTCTTTGAGAAAATCCCTTTTTTCGTCAACTGTCTTAGCTTGATAAAGTCGGCAATTTGACGTCCAGTGCTTACCATTCTCGTGAATCAGACACTTAGGCCTAGGTTGTTTGGTACTTTCGTCTTTTCCAACTGTGATACCCTCCGAGTAATGTGCTGCGCCCTTGTGATATTGGTTGCTGCTTCCTGCACGGAGTGTAGCACTTTCGTATTCAATGGCATCCCTTTGACTCTGTAGAAAGTCGAGAAGACTTGGAAATTTGTTGCTTTTATCAACAAGACTGTCACGAGAGCTTACCCGTTCGGACCATTTCCGTTTGATATCTGACGGGAGCGCTTTCTCAATTACGCTGACTGAACTCGTGGTTGTGATCTCTGTTTCCAAGCCGAGTCCTTTTAGGTTACGATAACCATCCTCTATGAGGGTTACAAATTCTATAAAGCGTTTATCTTCTCCTTCTCTGAGCATTCTAAATCGCTTTATTTCGTCAATGATGACATCGGCAACTTTGGCTGGGTCTCCATATTTGTCGTCTAAACGATGCCACATCTCGTCTATGTCGTCGTCTACGCAGTTCACCAATCTCGCTGGCTCCCCCTTAAGACATGTGCGTAGGACGTACGCTGCGTCACCTTTTCGGATTTGAGTCATAACTTGCTTCTGGAAATCTCTTTTAAATTGCGGATACTTGCGCAGTTCTCCGTCGAACTGAGGCATTCGTACTTTTTCTAGTTGTAGAAAGGAAGCTGAGGCGGTAGACTCCCGCTTTGTTTCTTTAGCTTCTTCCACATTAGTGTAGCTTAGCACTATTTTCTCCTTTATTTCATGATAACAAGTTTGGATTGTAGCGATCCAATTTATTTCAGCTTCTGCTGAGTCTTGAGTTAATAATTGTAGCAGTTCTGCGTTTGATCGTTTGCATTCCAAAAATTCTTCTTCAATTTGCATTTGTAAATCTCTCAATGCAAAATTGGGAATTTCTTTAGATTGCAGCGCGTGCGAGATACTTTTGTATGAAGCTTCGAAAACTCCGCGCGCTGTTTTCTGTCTTGTTCGTGCTTTATCAATGTATTCTTGACGCTCCGCGTACGTACGTGTTGATCTTTCTTTCACAGTGATTTGTTCCACATATTTGATTTTGCGATTGGTCGCCTCATTAAACTTCTCTTGGACTTCTGTCATCCACACTTCTGCTTCTTCAGACTGATCGTCTGGCAATAGCTTGATGTAGGCTTCATGTTTGCCTTCGAGCTCATCGTACGCTTCTGCGAGTTTCGAATAGTTTGTTTCAACTATTTCTACGCCTTGGTTGTTGTCTATCGACTTGGTAAGGAAGTTCTTCTTTCTTGTGAATCTTCCTTTAGCTGTTGTACGCTTGCCCTTAGCCTTCTCGATTTCAGCTGCGTTTTCCATCTTCGCTTATCCAGTTGTCGCTTTGCAGCAGACCACCGTGGATTTTGAATATTTTGCCAGTCGAAGATTAACTCAGTCCACGGTTTTAAACAGCTCCTTTATTGAATCATCGCTTGGAGTAGTCGCGTTCAAAATCCAGTGGTGTCTCACAGTTCTTCTCACTAGCAAGTCGTAATACAGTGAATTCCGTTTATGACGTCATCACGTTATGAGATTAGTGATAATTAATTGAAAATTGTGGCCTTAATTAGCTAGCGCAGTAGATAACATATTAAACAATACACACACCCTGAACACGAATTCGTGCGAGGTATTTTGGACGGGTAGAGGAGAGAACTGGGTGGAAAACTTCGCACTCAGTGATAATCAGGCCATGGGTGTCTGAACGGGGAGCGCGAATATTTTTATTTGCGTTGTACGACAGGAGTATTTAGAACCACGTGTACGCATGTGAGGCATGCAGATAATACAGGCGGGGCGTATCATTCAAAGAACGAGAAGCCTTTTGCCAATGACTGCAAATCTGCTAAAATCCAGCTGCCATCAACAGAGATGTTGTTCACGTCAGCTTAGAGCTCATTCGTGACACTACTTGGTTACTGTTGCGTGAACCCGTGAAATCACCCGTCCGGTAATAGATGGAGGGTGCATAAATCTTTTCATGCAGCACCAGTATCAAGCACATTATTACAAATGTGTAAAACATGCGCAACGAGTAAAAGTACCAAACAATACTACACACCAAAATGTCTAATAAATTATTTATTATCTAACTTTTTTCTGCCAAGTGTTTCTGCTCATTTTTCATTAGGCGGGAAAAGTAAAGCGGTTAGAGAAGCGAAGGGCGCGCGGCTGAACGGTTAAACAGGTCATTTTTAAAGTATAAAATAACCAATTGTACAATATCGCGGGATATCTGTGATTCACTTGTGCTTTATTCGCGCCTTACTTGTACTCTACTTTGTGCAGTTGGATATAATTTTGAAATGAAGGATTTTGTTGTACAACTTAAAATGTTTAAATGAAAGACCATTCGGAGGTTGGAGGATAGCACGCACAGTTAATTTAACATTCTTTTTAATACTTCCCTAAATTTTAAATTTCATTTCAACTCCACCCAGTTAATTGAAAATCGTCCGTCTCGTGATTTTGAAATTGTTACTTTTAGTTTGATTAGTAGATGTTACCTCTTTCAGAAAATACCAAATAAACAATATTATTCAGCCCCAGGATAAGTTTACATCAATAAACAGCTTTTGTGCAGTTAAAGCCAAGTTAAATTTTAGTCGATGAAGATATATTCCATGATATAAAAATAGCCTTAACCAGTCACATCATATCAAGATATAGCATACACTTTTATTCATTACGCGGAACGTTATCCTATGGTTCGTGGCTTATATTTTGTTGTTGTTATTTTGATTATAGGGACTTGTCTCAAAACCAATTAAAGAATCTATCTTCAGAATTTTTTAGCGGAATTTACCTCCCCGACTATTATCATCTGACGCTGTAAGTAAGACTATTGAACTTTGATTTTATAATCGTTCAAAGGGACCAAAAGGAGATCAAGGTCTACAACTTACCCAGGTAAGTGTTGTGATGAAATAGGAGGAAGAAAGGGTGCATCGATGCTGAGCTGACTCTTCCCCAAACCATGAGGTGTTGCTTACAGGAATGACAGCGAAGGGGGCCGTACATGCCTGGTGAAAACCATTTACCCTTTAACTCCCATGAGTGACCAAGACAGAATTTCTCCCCACAATATCAATGCAAAACCAATCAGATGAGTGATGAGAATAAAGAAAAATATCAATTTAGGGATAATTAGTTGATCCAATATTAAATTCTCTGCTCTAACATTATAAGAATTGTATGGCTGACAGTAAGGAGAATGACAAATTTGATCTGGGAGTTAAAGGGTTAAGCGACGTAGATCTAAGTCTGCGAAATTAGAAACCATCATTTCTTTCTGTCATCAAAAAAAACAAAACAAAACAAAAAATAACTAGCGTCTTTTTCATCGTGCTACGGTAAAGGTGAGGACATCGTGAAAATTTACCCGTCATTGAGCGTGTTCCGCCAGTAAATGAGATTGTCGAAAGAAATAACGTCTTCTGAGATAAACGTTTTATAAACGTGGGCGTAAGTCATCAAACGAAATCAAGCACATGCGTAGTCACGTGTTATTTGAACAAGTTCGGTCCTTTAATTGGTCAGCTCCGTGTTATATATTGTTTGATTTCCAAATTTTTAACAGTTCATTAGTCTCTTTTGGTTCATTTTGATCCGTCTGTCATAATACAGGGCCTTTTCATTTAAAGTAACAACAGCTTTGACTATTTCGCTCAGATCTTGAAAGTTCACATCAGCTTGGTATTGCACTCTTGATTCTAGTGTTACCTTTGGCAAAATTGCAAATTTTTTCCGATATTTTTTTATCATAATTTAACTATCTCATGGCGATTGCGGCTCGTCATGTGACCCCAACTTTTGTTCCTCAATGATTTCCATAACATGCACCAGGCACTCTAGTTTGTGGAAAGTACGGTGTCACTGACAGAAATGGAGATAAACTTGCTAACTGTCTAGAAAGAATTTTTTTTCGATGTTGCCAATTGTCATGCGTCCTGTAGATAAGCCATTTGACTCAGTGACTCTTATTGTGGCGACCGGCCGTGAAGAAGTCCGGAGAACTGTGCTTTTGCAGAGCCCGATCGACTTATTGGAGGTGCGTATGTTCAGGAAAGCTTACTCACGCCTTGCATCAGCATTTTAGCATTTAGCACCTGGTCACAAAAAAAAGAAATGAATGACGTGCGAACGAACTTCGTTCTCCTGCGTGGTCGTTATCGCTGCCTTCACTTATCGTCTCTCACTTCGTAAGTGAGACCGTGAAATTTGATAACCTTCTTTACCAAGAATCCTAGTGTGAAGTGAAAGCGCCTATGATATTGTTATTCGTGGCACAATTTATGCGGACCACTGAAGCAAGTTGGAGTAGTTAATGCAGGAGAAGGATGTGAAGTGCAACAATAAGAAGCAAGAATTCAAATACCATGATGATTCGACGTAGCGCCCAGGGCGCTTATTAACTTTGGCTACTTAAAGGGAGGGTGCTTTTTAACTCGTGAATTGCGTGCATGCGCAAGAGCGAGTTATAGATACGATGTGGGGAATAGCATTCGCTCGCTCGCTCGCTCGCTCGATTGGTCGATTCCTGTAAACTTTTTTTAGATTTTAGGCTTTTGAGTGCATTTTATAGTTTTTGGCGAGCAATAAACAGACGAAATGGCGACCTTTGTTGCTAAGAATAGTGGTGGGGTGAAAAAGAAGCCAATGATAATCTTAAAAGAGTTTTTTTTTTCGTTTTAGTTTCAACAAGCGGCGCCAGCGACTGGCAGGCATGCAAGGATTCACACTGAAATAACAGAACAACCTTCGTTTTTCATAAAATTGTAATTTACAGTCCTTGAACTTGAAAACAATCCGAAGATTCATTGAAAATATCACTTACTGCGAAGCGCTCGGAGTTTACAGATGTTCAAAAGCTTTTTCTGTTATAGCGTGAGATTGAGGACAAAATTGATCATTACGTTTCGTCGCGTGTGTTTTTCCTGTGAGAAGCAACAAAAGATGCCGGCGACTGACGAAATAACAAGTTAACACGAAAATCAGTTAACACCTAAACAAACAATTTTAGCTACCGATTTTCAGTGAATTTTTAAAGAACAATTTTCTTTTAAGTTTCAAGACAATTTGAAGATTCAACATACAAACAACGTACTAAAATGCGAAAGTTACACACCAAAAAATTGATAAATAGGCCTGAAATGAAATTCTATCTTGTTATTGATCATACGTTGCCTAGCACGTGACCTAAATCTACCCAGGCGGAGATCCAAAATGACGGTGGCAGGCTTGGCTTAGTTATATCACTCAAAACTCGTTCCCGTTTGTCTCATTTGATAAAGAGGGAATCGTTAATGTTTTCATTAAGACAGTATTGCCTTGATTTTCTAATATTTACAACGAAAGACAGTAAATTTCACTTTTCACCCACATTTACTTCCAACCTTTTCTTTTGAACCAGAAACAAAAATGATAGACGTTTAAAACACATGACATCATCCACCTTGTCAAATGTAATAGCATGATCATTTCAATTGTAATGCCTTCGTATCCCAACGTTACTTTGTTTCTCTGCTACATTAGCGAACACTGAACTACTGCTCGTACTCTAGATATGACAATCAACCACAAAATTCCCTAAACCAGATAACATTAAACATAATCTAAAAAATCATGTGTCAATTCACGAGTTTGCTCACAGAGCACTTTGATTTGAAACAGGGCGCTTATTAGGGAAAGGGCATGTGTAAAAGGAAACTTTGACGTTTATCTTAAAAGGATCAAGAGAATGGAAAACAGACTTGTTGTCCTCGGATCTTTCCTGGCCAAAACAAAAGGCCGGGCAATCGCCGCAAAATTTTATGACGAGATCACTCGTTTAAAGAAAGTTTGTATTCGCATGGATATAATAGTTGAGAGACTGAGAAGAAGGTCACCGTTTTTGTAACGAGGATCTAAGAGAGCAATTAAACGAAGATCAACCACAGTTGTAATGTAACAGTTTCTAATTAACAGTGCTATCACTGAAACAAAATAGGGGCGCTTATTGGTATAGGGTGCTCATTGCAATGAGGCTGCTTGCTCAGTAGGGATGCATAATATAATAGGGAGGCTTATTAACAAAAACAAATTGGAGGGCCAGGGGCGCTTATTAGAGACGGGGCACTTATTTGAAGGAGGGCGCTAAATCGTATCATTACGATAGATGTAATTCCCGTTCATTGGCCACATAATGAAGTAAAAATACGTTATCCAAACTTAACCTACATCAGGGTTGTGCCCAAGCATAACCTGAGAGCAACTGTCGACTTTTATAGCCTCTCCGTCATGAAAACTTTCACGAGTTCGGTGTCCCATTTTACACAGACACCCAGTGCTTTTTCTAAAAGCACAAGTTTTTTAGTAAAGTACTTACTCACATACCATTGAGTTACATAATAGTAGTGCAATCGTAGTAGTAGTAACTTTTATTTAAAAATCTGTCTTAAAATCTTCAGTAAAAACAATAGCGTCCCAATCTATCTATTTACAAAATTAAATTGGTTAAAACTATCAATATACTGTTTTACAAGATTACCGAGTGAGAATCCAATGACTCAAAGACACAGTTAATTCGCTTTTTTAATTTACCTATTGATCTGATTTCTCTGACATTCTCAGGGAACGAGTTCCACAAAAAGGCACCGCTGTAACTAAAACTGCATTGTAATTTATCAGTTCGCGGCCTTGACAGTGTCATGTTACAAAAAGGGTTACACAAATCATAGTTTGTGCTTCGCTCGTTAAATAGGTCCCACAAGTACATTGGAGCTAATTCGTTTTAGGGATTTAAACATCATTGTCGCGTTTTATTACTTTCTCCTTATTTCTAGTCTGTCCCATTTAAGTATTTCGAGAAGCAGGTTTGAGCTAGTATTGTAATCGGCCTTTAAAATTGCTCTAGCTGCTCGGTTCTGTAATTTTTGTAGTTTGTTGCTCAATTGCTTACTTAAGCCGTCCCAAACGAGGCTACAGTAATCAAAGTGAGGTTAGATCAAGATGTTATAACTAATATAACAGTAGATTCGGAAATGAGAAGCGTGGTACGTCTAAGGACACCTATTGCGGAAGATACCTTTCTACAAATTTGGTCAACATGGTTAGACCAGGAAAGCCGATCGTCGATAACGACACCTAATTATTTAGCGGATCATCTTGGTCTAGTAATTTGATGCTCATATCGTCATAGTTCTCGGCAAGAATTTTCTAGAGAGAGCCAATGACTATAAACTCAGTTTTCGCTACATTTAAGCTAAGCTTATTGGCTTTTAGCCAGCAACAGAGATTCTTTAGCTCTGAACTTGTTTCTTGTTCAAGGTCAGTTAGGGTAGAACATACCAACGATGAACTTCAAAGTACTGGTCCACATTAAGCGTATTTTATTGTCATGTTCAAACTACTCAAAAGTTCGGCGAGTTAAGTGCACGAACTTATTTAAATGGAATCAATCATTAAGGGAGAAACGATTTCTTTATCTTTTAATGAGGTTTTTTCACCCTAATGTAAAACCAGGTCGTCCCCTCCTTTACCAGTTCGCCCCCAACTCATTCAACTCGTTTGTAATACTATTAAAGTTTTTGGGCGAGCGAGAAATTCTAAGGTAAGGCGAGATAACTAGTTCTTAAATTTTACTGCGCAAAATAGCACAAAACTGTGTGAGACTCGTTAGATTAAGACTGGAGTAACGTAGCGGCTTTGCATTACTCATGCCGCATAGGTCATGCATTTTTAACACGGCTAGGATTTCCATGTGAAAAAATCATCTTTCGAAAATAATATCACGACTTGGACATGAAAAAAATACGGCTACTAGAGATTTGGGGACGAACTGATAAAGATGGCGGCGAACTCGAAAAGGGTAATAAGGGCGAACTTGCAATACGGCGGGGTCACCATAATCCCTTTCCTGCAGTAAACTCAGTTTGACGCACATACAGAATGTCTCCAAGCCTTCAAACCAGCTATAAAGTTCATTTCATCGGTCTTTGCGCAGTGATCGCAGTTTATTTCAATCAAATGATTTTCTGCAGTAGTTATTTGCGTTGTTGTTTTTGTCAACATTTGGGACGTCGCTTGGGAGGCAACAACTAACAGTTAATGGAATTTCACCACCATGTCAAGCTGCAAGCTGAAAACTTCAAGAACACTTTGGAGCGCTCAGAAGTACGTTAGGGGGCTACCCCCAAATAACAGAGCTTTTTAAATAGGAGTGTGCGTCGTAATTTTTTTCACAGTGTACAAGTATACTTGAATCTAAGATAGCCTTTCAAGCTTTTTTTGGAGCATTTCAGAATTTCAACGAAGTTTTAGAAATAAAATCAATCAATACATAAACAATCAACGAGAAAATGATTGTTCTTTAAGTGTGTTCAGCCATAACATCATAGGTTATTTTTTTAAATAATTATTCAATTTCCGATTACTTTAGCTCCTAGTTTTCGAAATCCTTCCCAAGGCCTAATCCGAGCTTCGAGTCGATCGCGTACAGCGCGGCACGAAAGACAAAAGCAACACAAAGGACATCAATAAAGTGTTATTCGTGACCAATAAAAAATTCTGATGCACTTAAAATCTCATTAGTAATGTTCCTTACTGTCTTCTGTACAATTCTTGTGATGTTAGTTTGGAGGATTTGGTATTTGATCAACTAATAATCCCCTAATAAATATATATTTTTTTATTCTCAGCTTTTGAGTTCTTGATGATGTATTGATATTGTAAGGAGAAATTCCGTTCTGGTCAATCACGGGAAGTAAAGAATTAAAAAAGGGAAAGCCTAAGAAAATGTGAAAATAATCAAATTTTGGATCGTTCCGCCCAGCCATTTTGTTGCTCCGTTATCTGTTCGTATTTCCCCTGGTGTGCAGTGAAATACCGTCTCATCTTTTTCGCGCTTCGCTGTCTTAACATGGCAAAATGGCGTCACGGTAAACTACTAAAGAAAAAATAAAGTTCCGCCCGGCATCACCAAACAGCTCTATGCTAACGCTTTATTTTGGTGATTTGATGGTTATAGGGATTTTTCCAACAACCAATTAGAGGAAATATCAGAAGGAGCTTTTACAGACTTTGGAGATGCTGACTTTACACTGTAAGTAGGGATGTTCCTTTGTATGTCTAGAAAAGAACATAACATATATACTTACATACAGTGATCATGAATAGAATGAATTGAATTTTAGATTATATACCCCATAAATTTTTTCAAACAGGTACAGGACTTAAACCAATTAATTGACAACTCCTATCATTTATACAAATGGAGAACTTCAAAGTAATGTACTACAACAGGCTTGTCATCTTATCAGGGTAATTTAGCATTATCAACTGAGTTAATGACGTAAACTGGCCACTGTAAAGAGCTTAAAAACTGTCGTCTCGACCGATAGCCCTTCGTCAATCGCTCTGACGAAGGGCTGACGCTCATTCATTTGTCAACGTATCGTCCTCTTAAATAGCTCGAATATTCGGTTTATTGCTTTTTTTCGTAATTACTGCAATCTTTCACTGACGTAATAACGAAGAAATCAATCAAAGTGGCAAAGTGGCGAAAATGAAAGATTCAGAGCTGTTAAGAATTTAGATCGACGAATACCGATCACTACTTACCAGAGTGCAAAGAGCGAAAAAAAAAAAACGCTTTTAAAAAGGACAAAGAGACAAGAGAGAAGATGTTTCTAGAAATAACTCAGAGGAGGAATCTAACGTAATTAAAACGTACTTAGGGAAGGGTATGGATGATGCAAAAGATTGCCTGAAGGTCGCAGTTTTCTTAAGCGTATATTCTCAATGATGCGAGACATATCAGACGATAGAGATTTAAAAGGTTTTCTGCGTTTCATGTAACAAGTAAAAAGCAAAAATTCGTTTAAAGCTCGCGAAACACCTACTGATCCTTGATTTAATCCTCAAGGTGATTCCTTTGTGTTACATTCTACATCTTTATCGCGCATGATTTTCACACTTGAGTAGCGCGAGAAATTTAACAAAATGGGGAATATTATTTGTCGGAGAGCTCACTAATGATGTAAATCGTTATTTTCTGATAAACGAGTACGGTGCCCCACCTTTTTTAATGCCATTATTTAAATAAGAGGTATGTCTTAACCGACTTGAAAAAAATTTGGCAAAAACCTACGACCATCTTAGAAACAATTCAAATTAAATTAAAGCGAATTTCCACGGGAGCAATGACTTAGTTGCTGAATTTAGGCTCGCTTCTTTGAGCGCAAGCCGTACAGTCATTGAAATAATGAATGGAAAAACTGAAACTTACCGCATAGTACCCAACAACTGCACGACTTGGACATGCTGAGCTACTGCAAGGGTTAACAGTGTAACCATAGTCTCTCCATGGTCGTTTTATTTTTCATATTAGTTTATATACTCAAGCAAGGAATTGGGTAGCGAGTGCTTGTCTTTACGTTCGATAAATCACCCTACGGCTCTAATTTCGTTTGCACTCTCTAGACAAACGAGAAAAAACCCACTGTCTGAAAATACATGCGAAATCCAGTTACAAATGCCTATAAATTTTGGAGTAGGATTTCCTGAATTTGGTAAGTCAAGCACAAAATTGGTCAAAGATAGATAGTTTCAGCTCTAACCTACGTTCCTTTCAACTCCTGCTGCACCCTTTGTTTCAGTCACAGGAAGTTAGCACATACCACCTTTTCTCCAAGGATAAAAGGCCTCGCATCAGGCACTGAAATGACAGGGCACACGCTTCATCAGTTCTTCCATTTCGACATGCCGCCATGCTTAGTCATTCTTCTCCTCGAATTAGATAAACATTGCTTTTATCACAAACGAATGCAACAGCTGGTGTTTTTGTTGCTTTGGGGGCAATAATAAGTCAATTAAAGAAATTTGTCTGCGGAAACATGTGTTATGTTGGGTATGATTTAGTTATGTTAGCTCTTTGTACTGATTTAGGACCACGCTTCGTTAAACTTAAGTAACAAGCTCGCTCATTGATCTTGAAGATTCACCACTCTTCTATGAATATATTCGAAATAATTTTGCATTGATGGAAAGCTACATGATTTCTATCAAGAGAGAAAATAAAGCTTCTACTGAGTCTTTGTTATTAATCAGCATCACAAGATCCAGTGGGTTGAAGGTTGTCACTTGTCGTAACTTCTCCGAGTTTCCATTTCTGAGTTATTCTTGAACAATCTAGGATAAAATTGAATAGCTAAAAATTTAATTGTTATACAGTATTTTCGACCTACGATATGATATGTGCTCTGTTCTGCAATATTGAACTTCCGAGCAATCATCTGTGGTAATCTCATATTTATACCGGCCCACATGGAGTTTGAAACGTCACTGTTGTTTCACTGAGACGGCACGTCCACATGTGAAGGAATATCCTTCCTCAATACTGATCAACGAGAAGGCAGGCAGCAAAAAGTCAACTTATCGTACGCACCAACGAGCATGAGTAGTTTTATCATGATCGAATTAGAAGTGGCTGGAAAAAAAAGACTTCTTTCTTATTCTATGGAGAACTGAATCATTTAACTTTCTTGAGAATTAAAGGAAAATCTTGTAGAGAATAATTTTAAGTAACTGAAAAAGCAATTACTGTCCGACAACTTGGGAACTCAAACATTTTATATAAAATAGTGGAAAAGGCCGCTTAGTTAAATGAATTTCAATTGAAAACACAAGAAGGTGCACTATACAGAAAATTTGAACATGGTTTTTGCTGCAGTTAAATTAAAAGTCTCCTTGTCAGGGGAAAATGAAAATCCATTTTTAAATAATGGAGATAAAAGCCCAAAGGGCAAAAAAATACTTCAGCACAGTAAACAGTGAGAGATGCTCAACTCAGGCGATTTATAGTACAGCGTAAAGGTAACTTCCCTCCGAAAATAAATATTGTTACAGCGATATGACAAAGAGCGAACAGTACGTTATGGCGATTTATATATTGCCAAACAAAATATTACTCGAACCCGGTAAAGAATCTGAAGAAACACATTCACTGCTACACGGAGCTTCGAGTATTTCTTTGTGTATTGACAATATTTAGATATCCATTGGAACGAATCCGGAGAGCTTTTCAGAGTTAATGGAAAGTTGAGTTGACGACCTGAATTTAGTACGTTTTTCTAAAATATGATGGCAGTCCGATTTCTTAAAAGACGGAAATGGTGATTTCAGTTGTACTTGAATAATCTCTAGTAAATTAGATGTAAATAAATTCCTCACCCATCTTGAGCACAACCTCAGAAATAAGTTCGGGTGCAGTACGAATGTAAACTGAAAGTGACATCCATTGTAAGATTGGACCAGGTTTTAAAGGTTAGACCTCTTGACCTTTGACAAAGATTTGTAGGCTATCTATATTCGTGTTAACGTATCTCACATTTTTACTGATTTCCATTTATCTAGCTACACATTCGGACGGAAGCGATTTGAGTTTATAGATTGAAGAATCCAAACAGCCGGCAACTCCATCGTCCTTCATAATACACTTGTTTCTAAATTGCATGTGACTGATTGAGAGCCGTCCTTATCGAAATATTATTTGCAGTCCCTAACCCTAACCATAACCTTTCGGTGTTGGAAACTAGCCAAGGGCAGAGGAAAGTTTTAAAAATTAGAAAGCATAGGGTTTAATTCAATTTCCCAAAGCAAGAGTTTATAATCTGTTGCCCAAGACAAGTGTCACTTGCAATTGATTCAATGAGGGTTGATATAAACCCACTGTGGCTGACTCTACCATAAGCTGGGCGCCGAAAACATTCTAGAGAGAGAAAGGAAGGAATTTTTTACAACCATTTACCATGAAATGAAGCCATTTAACATTTTCAGAGAATGCGTTTAGGCGAAAGTTATAAAATTGAGATTTACCTTATAGTGAGCATAATTGGACACATGAAGACTTGCTTTCCAGTCCGCAGATCCAAAGATTTACTCGAGATCCAGGACTGCTTACGACGAGCAGTAAAATTAGTGAGATCTGAAAGACCTTCAAATCGTTTGACAGTTAATGATGCGCTTTTTTCACTGAAGGGTTTAGTTTCCGCCGTCTGACCGTCGATAGAAATGCCATCGCGACTCCTTACTGCAAGGCTACGGAATACGCCGAGTGTTTTGTTTCATGTGATGCCAACTATTTCATTACTGGCAAAAACCGCTGATGCCAAATATTGGCTCATTTCTGAGATGCCAGAAAAATGACAACGATTAGCCTCATTTAACTTGCTCGAGTGTCCGTGGCCACATGATGTGGTATTTGTGACTATCCAAACACTCGGTTCCGGGCTAGCAGATAGTTCAAATTACCTAAGGACTATCGCAGTTTTCTCTTAAGAGTTTGGAGATGTTTCTCTTTGTCCTATTTCTCTCATCAAATTCACAACGGGACAGTTTTTGTACCAACTTCTCGTGTTGTTTGCCGTTTTTAAGTCACTTAGTCGCGCTAAGGAAATCGAAATTAAACATTACAGTTTGGATTAGGTTTTAAAACGATCAGCCTCTGGAATCATCTGTTTTTGTCGAAAACTGCTATAATGAACTCCTTGGTTATTTCTGTAAGCACAATAGCCGAAAAACAGAATTTTTTCCTCCCAGATGACAAAATTCTTTACGACGCAGACTTCGCGGATACGTCGCACTATGGTGATGTACTGAACTCGCTAGGACCAATCAGAATCAGTTTTGCAAGTTGGGTATATTTATCCATGTATAAACATAACCCACCTACCAGAGAATAAACACAGATCAATAGACCATAGTCTGAAAAGTTTCAGTTTTTCTAAAAATTCATTATTTAATGTTTGCTAAGCATTAGATGATGTTGCCTTATTTTCTTTGTACAAAACAAAAGCTATATTGATGGGTTTGTAATCGCAATATCGAAAATGGCGAAATAAAATTTCTAACGGAGGAGGAGGTGGCTTATGAAATTGAAGATGACCCCTAATACAGTCTCAAATTTCTTATTTGCGCAGCTACGTAGAACAACCGTGGGTGAGGGGGGTGTGTTAATCCATAAATTCGGAGAAGTCTTGAATTATTGGAAAATGTCAGGAGCCCATTTTAATGGGCTCCTGAAAACATAATATTTGTATTAAAGAACTTTATCTTGACCAGTTGCATCGCGAGTTCCTATTGATTTTCAATAATAAATATTTTCTGTCAAACCAAATTAGCCAATTTTATACAAAGCACTTCCTCGAATAATCGCCTGAGCGCCTATTTCAAATTTCGGCTGAAAGGAGGGGCGCTCGTTGGAAGGAAGGTGCTTTTTAAGAAACTATTAACCTGTACTGATTCCGCTGAAGTTGAAGGTTAAAGAGTTATAGATAAAGTGGCAATAGAAACAGGTTTTCTTGGTATCTGAGACGGTGAGGAAGGAGGGGAGAGGGGGGCGGTAATTTATTCGAGGGGCGCTTAAAACGTAATAAAACAAGACCTTCTTTCGGTAGGAGTCATATGAAGTTATAAGCTTTATCTAACAGCGCAGTTCTAATATTTTATGTAATGATTTCTTGTTCACAGGGACTTATCCCATAATCAGTTAAAGGATTTACCCTCAGGAGTTTTCAGAGGGCTTCGGTGGCTCAGAAGACTGTAAGTACCAACCAACATAAATCCTTATTTACAGCTGTAACATCCACACGACCGAAAAAGTCTCACGCAGATATAATCTACTTGTTACTGAAAAATACATAATCGGTGGAGAAAAAAAGTTTGTGGCTGGCGATAAAACTCCTTCTAATTGTTCCCCTCCCCCCCTCTCCCCGCCTTTCCTTACAAACCTCACCACCTACCAAACGAGGACTAAAAGCACTGGCATCATAATCAAACTCGACTCTGTATCGAGGGTGGGTA
>NC_142671.1:30399956-30467456 GCF_964200805.1 Pocillopora damicornis
ACGCTAGATTTAATCAAGAAGGCACAATTGTGAGTTGAAAGTCGGGTTGTAAAAAACGGGGATTTTGCGAATCCTGATTCTATTCACTGACATGAAAAGTCATACGGAAACACGTCAGATTTTTCTGAGCTGCAGTATCTCAAATTTATAGTACAGTGGTGGTCGAGAGATGGCGTCGTAATGTCAACCCAATAGCTACCATAAGATAACTGATAAAATGGGCTGAAGAGCTTTCAGCAAAGTGCTTACCCCCACTTAGGGCACTTTTGCACCGTTTTTGTTAGGCCACCTTCAGCTTATCAGCATTTAATTAACTTAGCTACGCATTACATCTGAGAACGCAATTAATTAGTACAATTTTGGCTCCAAACGTAAAGCATTGCAAATTCGACCATCGTTCAGGTCGTCGTTATTAAACTCACTCCAACCCATATACAAAGAAATAGTGTAAATAGTGCAGGGCCCCGTTTGCAAATGCGACGAAACATCACAAAACTTTCTTTGATTGAACAGATTAAATATGGGATTCACAAGTTCACTTGTCTACCGTGGTATAGAGTCCAAGATTCTCGTCACTAAATAGCGCCAGCCTCCCTGAATGGGTGTGACGAACCCTAAAATTAACCGGCCAACGGTTTAAAGGTCTTTCTTATCTCTGTGTCAAGCGCTTGCCACGAACCGAGTTTTATGATTACAACATAGTCCCCAACTACACTCTCCCTCTTCTTGCTCAGTATGCCAGCCCAGTATACCTCTCCAATCAGTTACTGTAATGGAACTTTTATAAACAGACGGGAGCCCATTACTCGATCGGAGTAAGCAACTTCCAAACCGCATCTGTGAGACGGTGTTCTCACAAGTAGATTTATATTTATATATGACTTTCCTGCGGATTGGTATCGGATAGACAATGAGACCAAAGGTTAGCGGCTGCAAAGGAAAAACAACTTTCTAGAGGTCGAACTTCAAATAAATTTAAAATCTAAAAAGTTAAGCTTATGCAGCAGGCCTGGATGTTGAGAAAGTTATGATCGTGAGATGTCTCTTTTCTGCATGCCCTCTGGAGAGAAAGTGTGCGCTATATACGCTCGCAGTACGAAGTGTGGGAAGAAGGTAAGAGTCTGATCGTTGTTCTGGATTGCTGAATCCCGATGGTTAGATTTGAATGAAAAATAACGCTCCATTTTTGTGAAAAAGAGTTGGCTCTTATTCCAGATTTCATAAACAGATAAAGGCGAGAGAAATCGATAAACAAGGTATCGTATTTCCCTCTTGTCGTGTATAAAGCATATCAAAAAGACAACTTTTACGGAACTAAGCAGTTTGTAGAGTCAAGTTTTATTGAACGTAGAACTGCCGGAATCGATCACTGATTGTTGCCATTCACTGGATATGACTTTAATAGATATGATAATCATACTCTCCGTTTGTTATGTGTCCGCTATCTTCGGATCTGAGACCGTTGCGCAATACTGTTAAAAATTTACATTTAAAATCTGTCTAGAACGATGTCAGCCTTAAAAATGGTTCAAACTCCGCAGAACGGTGTATCCGACAACCGAAAAGGTGCGCTTCATGGTTAATGTGAGCATCGTTTGTGCCGCAGTGAAATAAAAAATGTCCTAGAGAGGGGGTCAAATTAAGATCGATCTTATAATCATAAAGAAAACAACCCAAAGCGGGGCAACAAATTACTTTAGCACACTTAACGGGAGAGACACTCAACTGAGGTGATTTACAGTACAGCGGAAAAGTAATTTTCGTCCGATATATAGCTGATTTATCTCCCCAAAATATCTCTACAGCGATATGACAAAGAGCGCTCAGCACGTTATCTCTACTTAAGCGAGATATCACTTAAACCCGATAAAGACCCTGATGGAAACACATGCACTGCGACACGGAGCTTCGACTATTTCTTGATTTTATTGACAATATTTAGATTGGAACGAACTCAAATTGACGACCTTATGAATTTCATAACTCCCTCCATAACAGGATGGCAATCCGATTATTAAAAGAAAAAAAAACAAAGGTGAATTCTGTTTTATTTAAATAATTTCTAGTCATTTAGGTCTAGTTTCTTTTCCATCTTGATTGCTATCTCAGAAATAATTAAGTTTGTGTGCAGTACGAATATAAACTGAGTATGACATCCATTGAAATGTCAGACCGGGTTTTAAAGGTCAGAGTATGCGCCATTTAATTATATTTAAGAAAGTCTTTCTCACAATTTTATCGATTGCCATTTATCTAGCAACACATTCGGACGGAAGCAATTTGAAGTTGTAGAATAGAGAATCCAAAACGGCAACTCCATTGTCCTTCATAATACAATGATGCTTGGTTTTTAAATTGTGGCTGGTTGATAGCCGTCCTCAGAGAAATATTAGTTAGAGGTTCTTGTTTGCTCAAATCAGCAATCCTGCAAAAAGAACCTTGCTCATTCTCGGAATTTGTCCGTCATGACTGTTTCGGCTTTGGAGACTAGCCAAGGGCTAGGAAAATTCAATAAATCAGGTTCGCATAACGTTTCATTTTAATATCCCAGAGACATGAGTCACGCTATTCGCAATGGGGATGATATACACCCATCCGAGCGGTTCTCTCATATGTTAAGCGCAGAAAAACATTCTAAAGAGCGAAAGGATGGTGTTTCCCAACCATTTTCAATGAATAAGCAATTTAACATCGCAAGAGTATTGTGTTTTGGGCGAAAATTGTAATACTGATAATGACTTGTAAGTGAGTATATTTGGAAACATTTGGAGGCTGGCTTTTCAGTCTTCAGATCCAATAAGTTCTCGAGATTTAGAACTGCTTGTGGCAAGCAAAATAATGAGAAAGACCTTAATTGAAACCGTTGGACTGTTATAGATAGGCTCAGATAAATTATGCCGTCATAATCATGGGTATACTGCTTTAGTCAGAGAGGATGGAGCATAATTCCGGCATTATTACGAAAATTCTTGAGCGTAAATACGTGAAACTGCGTTTCTAGTACTTTTACAATAATGTTTTCAGGGTCGTTTTCAACATAAACGTCTCAAATACCGTTTCAACCACTCCTCTGTACCTTTTTTAGGCCAGACAGTTTTATTTGCGTCAAGAGATAAAGGTTAAATTTAACAGGCCACCAAGCAATCTTTGAAACATGACTATCACAACGATGTTTTCCTCAAAGCAATCAGTGATCTTAAGGAAAGTATTAGTCACTTCCATCAGCGATGAATCCTCCTCGTTTTAGGTGACAAAGATAGTCAGTGTATGCAAATTCCAAAGTATGTTTTGAGGAGATTGTGGGAGTCTGTTCGTTTGTTTGCTGAAACGTCGTGTGCAAATCAAAACGCAAAACATCGCTTGGCGTTTTAAAACGAACAAACCATTTTGACGATTTCAGAAAGTAAATTTGATTGATTATAACTGTGGACGAGTGCCTCACGTTTTTATTTTCCAAATTGCTTTTTGCGAAGGCGTGTCAACCGTTTAATAACTCATAATTAGCTACCACGAAAATTCATTTCGAAACCAATTTTTTAAAAGAATCTAAACTGATTTGAGAAAGAGTGAGAGAGAGGAGAGAATTGAGGTATTGTTCATCGGCAAAATTTTTTGACCGAAATATTTGATTATAACTGCTGTTAGGCGTACTTAGTGACTCAACACGCAACGGATCGGATACCACCCGCTGTGAGCGGGCCGAATGGAAGAGTACTCCCACTATCGGTACCAATCAGATCGCAAGATTTATAGAACACCGCCCGCTCACGCACTGAGTAAAAATAATTGATATTTGATTTCTAGCTTAATGTGCACTCTACTGTTATGTCCATCGCCTTTTGTCATCCAGATCCGCCCTTAGGGCCTGTTTACACGGAGGCGGGGGACCCCAGGTGGGTGAGGTAACCCGCCTAGCCGTGGTCGAAAAATAAAACGCGTTTACATGCACTCTTACAACCCCGGGGTGCTGGGGTGAGGTTTCTTGAGGGTTTTTTTTGCGCTTGCAATTAAGAAGTTTGAGGAGAGGCGTCCCAAGCTCATATCTTGAAAAAGACGAAAGATTAATTCTCGGACACATGTGTATTTATTCATGAAAGCGTCACGCGTTGTGTTACGCGGTGTTTGGTTTCGCGAGGAACCGTTGACTTAATACTTTATACGGAATAGTTTGGGAAACCAAATATTTTCGATTTAAAATGCTAAATATTCCGAAATGTGAACATTTTACACTCCTTGTGTGTCCGTTGCGGTTTCTGGTGATTTCTGCCGTGAGACGGCTAGGAAATGTACAAAGTTTTAAAACATACATGTTTCGCTTTTGAGCTTTTTGCCATGAACGCGACCCCGGCTAGGTGGGTTACCCCATCTTGACACATTTACATGGCAAATTGTCACCCCGGCTGACAGGGTTACCCTACCTGGCAGACCGGGCAACCCGCCTAGGCGGGTCACCTCACCTATCATGAAAACGTGATAGGTGGGAATTGGATCACGGATCGAAAAAGAAAAGTTTTGAAAAAATGAAAAAAAAATCTTTTATAAAATAATAATAATACTAATATGAGTAAAAAAAAAACTAAAACTGGTTAATTAAAATTAGAAATGTTGCTCGACAAGGCCTAACTGGAAATTTTTTTGCCCCAAACCCCATGAAACCACAGGATACCAATCTGAGCGATCCAAGTTCGAAGGTAATTCGTTCAGATTGCAATCTCAGATTTGTTTTGTCCTTAACGAACCAGAAGATTGTATATAGATCGCAAAATCAGGATTAAGATTGGCCAATAGGAACGCAACCTAAATCATTTTGAGGGGAGGACTGAACAGTGTTTCGCACATGAATTGTGCTCTAAAGACCACGAGGTTTTGAACTGTGTGCTTTAGCATTCGAATTAGAGAGGGACTTTCTTTCTGTAGTGTGCAGCGTCTGAGCTGAGATTCGTAGGTTAAAGCGTTAAAAATAGCTCAGTGTCGGATGAAAGATAACATTGTTCTGACTTTATACCAAATAATTTACTGAGACTTGTAGGCGATCCAGTGTCAACTCTTTGTGCAGGAGTGAACGGATGGTGAAGCGCGCAATCATGCCACGTGTGTTGAATGACCTTCCAAGTTTGGAGAGGCTGGAAAGCGTATGCCATATAAAGTTGACTTGTGTATAGTTCAATCTTTAATAAACAAAAAGGGACTGTTGGACTATAATAACAGTACAAGCATTTCTGCAACCTTTTTGACGAAGGCACTCATTCATATTTTTGTGAGGGAGAGATTTACTTTTGCAACGAGTCATAGTGAAGTGTGGCTATCTGTGCTCACCTACTCCCTTTCAAACATGTGATACATCATGTGTGGCGATAATATGTTGAAGATTGATGTAAAGAAAACCTTGGAAAACGGTGAGGAAAATGGGATGATTGAAGAAAGCGCAATCATCATGAGTCATTCAACCAGGCCTGTCTCTTTTTTTTGTTTGCTTTTCTTTTCAAATTGCACCTTTTTTTTTTCATTCAGCTCACCGTGTTTTTTTAAAAATTTTGAATTAGCTTCTATCATTAGATATCACATCAGCGATATGACCCAATCGCAACTTATCTCATAGCCAGGGCGTCCTTCTTTTGCTGTACACCAAGGCTGTGCTCTAAGGAAAATTTCAGGGCGCCCTTCGGGCTCCCAAGCGTTTTAGCTTGGGTGCCCAGGCCTAAAAGATGGTCGCCCAAATCAAAATTTCGGGGAGCCCGAAGGGCTCCCAAACATTTTGGCTGAGGTGCCCGGGCCTCCTAGTTGGTCGCCCAAATTAATAAATCAGTCAGTTAATTATTAAAAATTATACAAACTGTTTTCGTAAAGAGTCAAATAGAACTATGTGCATTTATTTATTATTTTTATGTTCATGAAACATCGTATAATAAGTCATCTTGTTGGAAAGTCATCGTTTAAGAGCAGAACAGAAGTATTTTCTTTCCTATGTTATCGGTGAAATGTTCAAGACAAATGAGCTTTTTGTGGATTCGGTCGATTTTATTTTTAGTGCGTGATACGTAATAACTTGTCACGACACCAAGGACAACGCGGGACTTATAGAGTTTATACCCGTTTCTAAAACAATCACACAAAAAAACGTATCTTTTCTTTTTTGTACATCGTGTTTTACTGGAAAAACAATCTTAAGTTATGTTTTTGCCTCGCAGACACGGCAGTAAAAAGCCGGCTAAAATATTAAATTAGCATAGAAGAGCGACTCCCGTGTTTATTCAGCGATTTATTAATCGCCGACCGTACTTTACGCCTATCAGAGCAGAAGTAACAACGTCTTTTGAAAAACTAGCTGATGAGCCATCCCAATTTAAAGGAAAAATTTTAATGCTATTGGAAAAGCCGTTAAAATCGAAAACTGTGCAGCTAGTCAAGTTCAAAGTCAAGGATTATGCTACATGTGAATTCACGTGGAGCGACCTTTGAACATCAACGCGCGCCCGATGGAACAACATTTTCTTTTAAAAGAACGACTCCCGTGTTCATTTAGCGATTTATTAATCGTCGACCGTACTTTACGCCTGTCAGAGCAGAAGTAACAATTGCTTTTCAAAAACTAACTAACGAGCCATCCTAATTTAAAGGAAAAATTATAATACTATTTGGAAAAGCGGTTAAAATCGAAAACTGTGCAGCTTGTCACGATCAAAGTCGATGATTATGTCACGTAAATTGACGTGGAACGACCTTTGAAAATGAACGCGCGCCCGCTTGAACAACATTTTCTTTTTTTTTTTTGACTGTAAATCAAGAAACCAACACCAGCCAGTCGCCCGGCCGGGCGACCAAGAAAATATTTTCAGTCGCCCGAGGCCAAATGTTAGTCGCCTCAGGCGACCGGGCGCCGTTAGAGCACAGCCTTGCTGTACACTTGGTGTCTTTATTTAATATGATTCTAATGCATCTATTTTTGTTAAATTTGATTATTTCACAATTCTTTTTTTCCTAAGTTTTTTAGCATCACTTTCTTACGTTTCACTTTTCGTGGGCAGTTTGGTTCCCGCAGTTAAAATTCCACGATCCAGGTTCTTTTCAAATTTTAACTAAGGCATTATATGGCTGAGTATATGTTTACGTCAGTCAAATTTTTCTATTTGTCATTAGTTCCATCTCCTTTGATGGGGCTGAAAATACCTACAAAAATCCAGTAACAAATGCCTGTAAATTTTGGAGAAGAATTTTCCTGATTTCGGTAAGTCATGCCCACGCACAAAATTCACCAAGGGTGTGGAGTTTCAGCTCTAACCTATGTTCCTTTCAGTCACAGGAAGCTAGCGCATGACGCTTTTATATTCGAGGATAAAAGGCCTCGCATCAGGCACTGAAATGACAGGGCGCGAGGTTCATCATTTCTTTCATTTGGACATGCCACCATACTTAGTTATTCTTCTCCTTTCGATAAACATTGTTGTTACTGCGAACGGATGCAATAACTGGTTGTTTTTGTTGCTTTGGGGGCAATAACAAGTCAGTCAAAGAAATTAGTCTGCGGAAAACATGTGTTATGTTGGGTATGATTTAGTTATGTTCGCTCTTTGTTTTAATTTAATTTAATTTAATGGTGATTTTTACGGAATTTTGAAGTTTTTAGAGTCAAACTTTATTAAACGGATAATTTCCGAAGCGATTGCTGACTGTAAGCCTACATGGGATCAAGAGAATATACATTTGATATCCTCTTGGCTGGATTTAACTATCGCTAGAAATGATAATCACAAAATCCGTTTTCTTTATTTGCGCGATCTTGGGACCTCAGACCGTTACGCTACACTTTTAAAATCGTCCCTAAAAAATCTCTCTTGAACGACGTCAGCCTCGAAAGCTGAGCATAATTTTCTGTCCGATAACTTGGAAACTAAAAGATTTTATATAAAATAGTGGAAAAGGCCTCTTAGCTTAATGAACTTCAATTGAAAAGACAAAAGTTGCACTACATGGAAAATTTGAACATGGTTTGTGCCGCAGTTAAATAAGAAGTCTCCTTGATAGGGGCAAATTAAAAGGCATCATAAAATAACTGAGATAAAAGCCCAAAGGGCAAAAAATTACTTCAGGACAGTAAACGATCAATTGAAACGAATCCGAAGAACTTTTCAGGGTAAATTTGAATCGACGACCAGAATGTTATAACTTACTCGAATATATGGTGGCAGCCCGATCATTAATAGTGTTACCGTGACGTCTTTATGTTTATCGTATAACAGTATATCAAACTTGATTAGTAAACGATTAGTTGAGTTAGTAAACGCACGTGTTTGGATATTCTCCTGAGAACTAAAGCCGCTAATGCCAGTGCGTGAATTCCTTTTATATTGTTTCGCTTTTCAATATCCTGTTACATTTCTAAGTTCATCGAATCAGTTAGCGTTTTGTGATCTATTTTCAGTTGACGTTTTTCTTTAGATGGAAAATAACAAAATGAAGTAAATGAGTGCGACAACGAGCGTTTATTGAGTATATCAGAAACAATCACAAATAGGAAGGAATTCGAAATGATGAATTCAGTTAGATTTGAATAACCTCTAGTAAATTAAGTATAATTAAATTCCTTTCCCATCTTTAACACTATCTCAGAGATAAGTTCGGGTGCAGTACGAATATAAACTGACAGTGGCATCCATTGTAAGATTGGACCAACTTTTAAAAGTTTGACTTCTTAACATCCAACAAAGTTTTGGAGGCCATTTATATTCGTGCAAGTGTTTCTTACATTTTTACTGACTGTCATTTATCTAGCTACGCATTTGAATGGAAGCGATTTGAGATTATACATTAGCGAATTCAAAAAGCCGGTAACTCCATCGTCTTTCATAATACATTTGTTTTTAAATTGTGGCTGGTTGAGACTCGTTCTTACCGAAATATTAGTTGCAGTCCCTTGTTTGCTAAAGTCAGCAATCCGCCGGCTGTTTTCACAGAAGGGTTCAGTTTCCGCCGTTTGACCGTCGATGTAAACTTCATTGCGATTTTTTAATGTATGGCGACGGAAAACGCCGAGTGTTTCAGTTCATGTAATCAAGGAGCCTTAGTGAATGGTTGTGACTTTTTTTGTGGAATGAATCCGGTTGAAAGGTTAAAAGTGGTTTGGCGACTCTTCTGCTTACTATTTCCCCACTAGCAAAAACTGCTGATGCCAAATATTGGTGCATTTCTGAGATGCCATGAAAAGTCCCAGAAAAATGACAAGAATTTGCCTCATATAGCCTGCTCGAGTGTTCGTGGCCACATAATATCGCATTTGTGACGATCTTAATACTCGGTTCCGGGCTAGCAGGTACTCCAAATTACCTGGGTACTACCGCAGTTTTCTTTTAAGGCTTTGGAGATTTTTCTCTTTGTTCTATTTCTCTCATCAAAGTCACAACGGGGCAGTTTTTGTACCAACACCTCATGTTGTGTGCCGTTTTTAAGTCACTTTGCAATGTAGACTGCGCGGATATGTCGCGCTATGGTGATACACTGAACTCACTAGGACCAATCAGAATCAGGTTTGCATGTTGGGTATATAATTAGCTATAGATTAACAAAATAACTCACGTACCAGAGAATGAATACAGCTAAATAAAACAATGTCCGAAAAGTTTCAGTTTAACTAAAGATTTATAATTTAATCTTTGGTAAGCTTTGGATGGTCGAAATGCTTATTTGCGCAGCCATATAACACAGTCGTGGGTGAAGGGGGAGGGGGGAAGAGAGATAAACGAAAGCCGGCTGGTCCACATCCTGCACGATGACATCAAGATCTGTGTTAATTCACAAATTCAGAAAAGTCTTGAATTACTTGGAAATGTAATACTTCTATCAATGAATTTTATCATGACTTGATGCATTGCGAGTCCCTCTTGATTTTCAATAAAAATCCCTTCCGTCGAACCTAATTAACCAATTTTATTTAACGCATTTCCTCGAATAATCGGCTGGGCGCTTATTCAAAATTTCGGATGAACGGAAGGGCGCTTATTGGAAAGAGGGTCCTCAATCGAGGGGGCACTTATTAAGAAACTAATAACCTGTAGCGATTCAGCTGTAGTTGAAGCTTAAAAAGTCCTAGATAATAATGTGGCAATAAACAGGTTTCTTCGAATAATTTAGGGTTGCAATTACGGCAAGATCCTCCCGGATATTAACTGAAAACCTAGTAGTAGACAATATAGAAAGAAGAGGTGATGCAAATCAAAGGGTGAGGCTTCAGCGAAACAGTTTTATTTGCGTCAAGAGATAAAGGTTAAATTTAAAGGGCTTCCAAGCAATCTTTGAAACATGACTATCATGACGATGTTTTCTACAAAAACAATCAGTGATCATAAGGAAAGTAATGGTCACTTCCATCGGCGATTAGTCCACCTGGATTTACTTCTGTTCAGTTTTAAGTGACAAAGAAAGTAAGTCTAAGTAAATTCAAACGTATCCTCTAAAGTTGTAAAGAGTTCGTCTGTTTACCGCAATGGCGTGTGCAAATCTTGTCTTTCTTCCACCGAAAAACTGAAGTAACATGAAACACTTAAGGGGATTTAATGCTACGTTTACTCATGTCATTGAACTTCTTCGGTTTCTGTTGTGAAATTTATAATAGAAATGTCCAAAATCTAACAGACTTGCAAAGACTCAACGAAAGTGTACTTATAGCAGATCGTGGACCTCAATTCATTGCTTGGCGTTTTAAAACGAACCAACTGTTTGGCCGATTTCAGAAAGTAAATTTAATTGATTATAATTGTGAAGAAGTACCTCACGTTTTTACGTTTTCTTAGTTGTTTCTTGAGAAGGATCATTAAATTACAAACGATTGTTAGGCCCCGTGACAACCCATTTAATAACTCATAATTTGCTACCACAAAAGAATCCAAAGTGGTTTGAGATAGAGTGAGAGAGAGGGAAAGAGAGGGAGAGAAGAGAGAATTGATAAACGATACATGTTGTGATCGAAACATTTGCTTATAAAAGCTGCAATGCTCACTAGGCGACTCAACACGCAACGGATTGGATACCGCGCGCTGTGAGCGGGCCGGACGGGAGAATACAGTCCACTCACGGTACCAATCAGATCACAATATTTGTAGAACACCGCCCGCTCACGCACTGAGAAATCTAATATTTGATCTTACGCGTCAGCTTAATGTGCACTCTACTGTTATGTCTATCGCTGAAAACCCACCTGTCACAATGCAGACAATAAAGAGAGGGGTCAAAAGCTTTCCCTGTTACTTTTTAATTAGTGTCTACCTCAACACCAAATAGAATATTAAAATAAAAGTCGCGTTTTACAACGAGCAAATTGTTTTGGAGAACTCAGACAGTAAATTTGATCGATTCTAATTGTGAAAAAGTACCTCACAATTTTACTTTCTCAGTTGCTTTTTGAGAAGGTTTATTAGATCAAAAATGGTTTTCAGGCCGGGTGTCAACCAACCTAATAACGCATAATTTTTATAGGAGAGCAGAGAGAGAGAGGGAGGGAGGGAGAGACTGAAGGAGTTCAATCGATGTGGGTATTTGCTTCGATAAGTGAGTATTTGCTATCGTTGCAAATACCCACTGGTAAGTATTTGCTACGTAGTTTAGTATTTGCTACAGTAGCAAATACGTAGGTTAGTATTTGCTACGGTAGCGAATTCGGAGGGTGGATATTTGCTCCTATGGGTGGGTATTTGCTGCAGTAGCAAATACGGAGAGCCGGTATTTGTACGCAAAGGTAGGTATTTGCCACCGCAGCAAATAAGCATAGTGAGTATTTGTTACGGTTGCAATTACCTTACTACTCAGATATATATTTAATCGCGTTTTTCCATGGAATTCGCGCAAAATGCATTCTCATGCAACAATAAATCTCATTTAAGCCTTTTCATCACATCAATTAGACTAGTTTTCGAAGGCCCAGCCTGTTACCGATCCACAGTGGTAATGTATAGAAGTATAAAACGGAAACCGAATAATCTCATATATATCGTAAAAAACTTGAAGCTATAGAGATAATACATTAAAAGGAGAGAAAAAGAAAAAGGAAAAGAAACAGGAAGGATTGAGACATAGACTTTGATTCTGATGAGCTTTGTTCTGCCCGTATAGTGATTGGTTCTTGCATGTCCAGTCTAGTCATGTTCGTATACTATGTTCTGGGTTAGAAGCTGAATCACCACTGCATAAGTACAACTAATGTCCTTAATACCGGGAATGAAGGTGTCGTTTCAACCTAAAATGAAAATGTGGTTGGAGAAAGTTACACTGGCTGATTAGGACTGATTCAAGAGAGCTATTTTCTCTTGGTCTGACAATAGAACAGAATGGGACAGAGAAGGAGGCGATGAGATTGGTTCGTTTATAATGATAGAATGGCTTTCCAAAGCACTGAGAAAGGCTTCAGAGTTTTAACAAAGAGTAACATTGGAGGTTCCGTGCGACATAATATCACCTAATGTTGTGAGCCTTAGGACTCTCTTTGCTGCTTTGAGGACGACTTAGTGTTATGAAAGGCTGATTAATTTTTGGATGATGAGCCAGGTCATGCCGTCAGTCTCTCTTAGGTAGCGTATATACTGTACTGCCAATTTAAATAGGAGTAATTCGTCGAGACGTTTTGAAGTCGGGCTTTTTATGTTTGTGTCAATAACCCGGACAAAAATTGAGGAGATCACGCCGCTTGAATTCGAGTAAGAGTGGACTGTAATACAAAAGAGTGATTTGTGTCTACTTTCCAGGCGAGTGCGAGTAGCACACGCGAGGAACTTGCCCTTTGCCTTCTCCCCTGGCACATCGCAAAAGGAAAAAATATGAATTGATGAATAAAAGTTGTTCGGTGAAAAGCTGCCAGGATAATCGTTTATACTTTTGAAAAACCTAGACTTGATGCGGCCAAAAGTAAAGAACAAAATCTTGATTATATGCCTTTGGGGAACTATCGTCTACTTACTATTTCACCACTGGCATGAGCCGATGGTAAACATTGTCGTGCAATTTCTTAGCTGGCTATAAATCTTCAGAAAAATAACGAACACTTCACTCATAAGACCTGTTCAGGTGTCCATAGCATGATGTGGTATATGTGATAATCTAAACACTTAGTTACAGGCAAGCACGTATAGTTCAAATTACCTCCGCGCGCCTTACCACAATTTTTTTCCAAAAGTTGCGAAAACATTTTCTTTGTCATATATTTCTCTCATCATATTCACCGAAGAGGACAGCTTTCTTCACAATCATCTCATGTTATTTCCCGTTTCTGAGACACATTTTTTCACGCTTAACGCACTGGGCGTTAATTTCTGAAACTATCTCGTTTTTGGCAATGATTTTTTTAGATGAAGTGAAGGAAGCTGGAAATCATCAGAGTTTCTCTATATATTTGGTATTCCATGATATGTACATTTGTGTCCCATCGTATTTTATTGATGAAAATTTCACAAATTATTTTGTTGAACTGATGCTGGGTCGCTCTCGCCTTCATACCAACCAAAAGTTGGTTTCTTTGTTCTTCAGTGTGGTCGAAAACCCTTTTTCCGCTTACTTTTTTTGAGACTTTTCATCACTGATATCGCCGTTTTTATTCTCATTACCATGCAAAAAGTCGAAGTTAAGTTTAGGATAAGATATTTTCAAAAGCAAAATACCAAAAACAAAAGTTTTTCCGACGCAGATTGCTTGTACATGTTTCACCATAATGGTGAACTTGTTTGAGTAATTTATGGTGATATAATAAACTCACTAAGATCAATCAGAATCAGTATTTCACGTTGGGTATAATTTTATATAGGTGAGCATACAAGGGAGTGCACATGTCAATGTCTGAAAAGTTTCAGTTTATCCAAATATTCACTATTTCAGTCTTTGGTAAGCTTAAGATATGGTTAACGGCCTTATTTTTATCGTTCGCGCAGCTACACAAATTCTGAGGATTCTTGGATTGTTTTTGAATGTAATATTTGTATCAGAGAGTTTTATCGTAACCATTTGCATTGCGAGTCCCACTTGATTTTTAATAAAAAAGCTTTCGTCAAACTTTGTCAACCAACTTTATCCAACACATTTTCTCCAACAATTGCCCGGGCGCCTATTTAAAATTTCAGCTGATAGGAGTGGTGCTTATTACAAGGAGGGCGCTTGATCAATGGGGACGATTATTAAGAAACTAATAACGCTTATTAAGAAACAGGTTTGCTTCCTATCTAAGAAAATAAGGATTAAGGAGTTAGGGCCGCAGGAAGGAATGGGGGCGGGGTTTATTCAAGGGGGGCGCTCAAAACGCAATAAAACAAGACTTTCTTCCGGTAAGAGTCTCACATAGTTCTAAGCATCATCTAACAGTGCAAATCTAACCATCTGATGTACTGCTGTCTCCTTGACAGGGACTTGTCCAATAACCAGTTAAAGAACTTACCCCCGGGAGTTTTCGACAGGACTAGATACCTCGAGAGACTGTAAGCACCAAACAACATAAATCTTTATTTACTGCTGTAGCATTCATGCGATTAAGGGGAGGGACTAAAACAATCTCCCGCGGAATTCCATGACTTGCAAATGAAAAATATATAACCGGTGGAGAAAAAAAAGAGTTCATGACGAGCAAGAAAACACCTTCCAATTGTACAACCCCTTCTTTCTTCACAAACCCCATGACCCGCCAAACGAGGTCTAGAAGCTGAAACTCAACCTAGTGTTGGGAAGGCAACGACTTGGCAACCAGGTGAGTAAAAGTGAACCAGGACTTTTTTCCACATTATCTCATGATTTCGGTAGTTTTCTAGCCTCTTGGAGGAGTCGTTATCTGAGCTCAGTTACGATTTGAGAATCTTGTCAAAACTGCTCACCCGATATTACGCTTCAAAAAAACTAATGGTGTTGATGAAAAACACAGTGCGTGAAAAAAGATGGTTCGGGAACCTTTCAAAGTATTCTCACTTCTTCAGCATACGATTATATTACGAGTATGAAATTTGGTTATTTAAATGTTTTCAATTTAATTTGTGCAATGGTTGCCTTCTATAAGCTATGGGTAATAAATTTGGTTTGGGGCGCATTTATCATTACATCATTACGTGACTCGGTAATTCGTCTAGTCTACTTGGAAAACTCGTCTCAATATATATTTTTTGAATATAGTCGTTAATTGATTTAATATATATAATGCGGACCAACCTAAGCTGGTGAATAGAAGAAGCATGGTGAGTATTTGATACGGTTGCAATTACGTTACTACCTAGATGTATATTTTATCGCGTTTTTCTATGGAATTCGCGCAAAATGTACTCTCATGCAACAATAATTCTCAATTAAGCCTTTTTCAACACAGCAATTAGACTAGTTTTCGGTGGCCCAGCCTGTTATCGATCCACAGGGTGGTAATAGTCTCGATTTTAGATTCTGTTTAGAAATCGGAAACCGAATAATTTCATACATATCGTAAGAAACTTGAAGATACGAAGATAAGCGAGTTTCAGGAGACTGTCTATCATCCTGGAACAGTTGAAGACCCAGCACGATACAGGATACTGGTAAATGATCATGAAACGGCTGGAGTGTATGGCACAGCAGTCGTCTGGCTCTACGATGATAGATGACTTGTACAAGCTAATAGAGGTGTAAATGTACCTAAGAACTGTGCGAAGCCAAATTACTACCTTGGATCCAAAGGTCGAGCAGGTATTCGTGTCTAGTATTGACATACCCTTGACGTCGTCGAAAGTGTCTACTTCTGTTCACAAAACTTGCCAGCGAGAATTTATAGCGACAAAAGGAAGGATATGCACAGCAATAGTCAGGAAATCCCTCGCTACTGAAATGCACGCACGCATGTTTGATAAGCAGGAACATTTAACTGCCCTGGCACAATACAAGACACGAACGCAAGCGGACTACTACCGCGTCCATGACAAAGAATCTGAGACCGATTTGGGTCCCAGGGCAGTAAAGAAGCTAGTTTCTCTGTTACGCTGAAATCGCTTTCGTACTGCAATGCATCAGTGCAATTAAAAGCGATAGGAAGACTTTTGTAAAATAATACACTGAATGCTCGTAGATGTAATATACTTTTTTTAGTGTAATGGTTTGAAAGTAATAACAGTAATAATAACATGTTTAAACAGTGTAAACCAGTCAGCTGAAGCTGTTATAAGTGGGTGCCCTGGGCAACTAAAAAATTAGCCATTAAGGGAAAAATTACCATTACAGATGAACCATCAGAAAAATGTAAAAACTATGTACAATGTCGATGGATAAAAGCTAAGAATTACATAACCAAGTAAATTAAGACTCTAAAAGTAAAAAATCCAAAAGATTTACCAGAACTCTTAAAAAAATAATATCATTAAGCTGTGTTTTAAAACTGAATCACAGTAGAGTCAACTTCCTTTAGACGCGGTAGCAAGTTATTGAAAGCCTGGGCTCCAATACAGAATGTACCGTTATTGGCAGATTCTGCACGAACTTTATGAATTAATTACGCCAGTAATTCCGTTTCCTTATTTACTATCATTGTAAGACACAGTCCAACCTCACTTCTATGACCGCTTTTGGGGAAATTTAAAAGGAGTAATTCCTTTGAATTATATTGAAACTTCACAGGTTTTCCTAATCGCTTTGACCTCCACGTACACGTTGCAGCTACAATTATATTAATTTGCCCTCTGGAAATTGAAAATGAATTGCGCCTTTTTATTAGGGCTTCATACCTTAAGAAACGAACCAATCATATCACGACGGGAAATGCAGTGGCAGGCCGGGAGTCGAGTATATCATTAATCGGGAGAGAATGTGGCAACTTTGGTTACCATAGAGACAAAACGTGACACACTTGAAAACTGCTAATGGCAGTGAAGCGTTGAACTTGATTTAAAAAATGTGCTTCATACGACTTGAGTGATCAGCTGAAATGGGTATTTGCTGTGGAGGTGGGTATTTGCTACCAAGCGACCTCTTTTCTTGAAATACGAAAGTCCTATATATGACAGAAATGTCAGCAGAATGGTTAACACATTGCTGATGCTGTGAGGCAAAAAAAAAAAAACAGAAACCTAGGAAACAGCGGAATTTTATCTTTGCATTTGCCGTGAAATAGACAAAATGTACCATTGCGAAAGAGGAAAATAACAATTGTTGGGGCGCTCTGTTAAAACTCCGCATCAGTTAAAGGTATTTAGGCAAAATTACGTTTCTTGAGTGAAAACCAAAATGAGTATTTGCTACGAAAGTTCGGTATTTGCTACGAATTACATTTTTGAAAATAACTGCGTTAAAACATAATATGTAGCCAAACCAGTTGGAAGAAGTCCCTATTACAAAGCGCAAAGTTTTCCCAAGGAAAAAATGGTCGAAACCATTAAGGAAGAAATTTAGGGGCAAATTCAGATTCGCACCTCCCAAAAAGGATCTCGAAGTTCAGAGTACTTCATGCCTTAAAACAGGATTTAATTCAAAACTCGCCATGCGGAAGAACCAAAAATATTTCAGATTGCCGCGGGGTTGTCAGGCAATTGTCCAAAGTAAAAGGACCTTTGCAGTCTGCTTCAATCGCAAGATTTACAATTTTTGGGCCATGTACCTTCAAGTAGATACTTGCTACGCTGTGCGACTAACGTAGCCCAAAAAAATAGAGTAATCTCTGGGGTAAATTGCTTTTTCATTGTTTCCGTCAATATTAAAGAATAAATGTTGTAGAGGCTTAGTGGAATCGCGTTTTCCATTTATTTAAAACTGGGAGAAAGAGAAGGAGAGAGAGAGAATAGAGAGAGAAGAGAATTTATATATCATTCTTCAGCTAAATGTCGTGACCGAAATATTTGCTAATAAAACTCACCAATCCATATACCAAGAAAGGTAATTTCTCGATATGTCTATTAAATCAATTCATCTCAAAACAAGAGGTTATTACATATATTTAATACTTACTGAAATTCTAAAAATTTTACGCACTTGTTAGCTATTCATTTACAATGCCTTTAAATTTTCACGAAACGTCAGCTTTGAAACTCTTTCTGGTGGCTAATTTATGTTATCAACTCAGTTGATAATGTAGTAAATTACCCTAATTTCCAACGGTTTCAATGAGAGGCATTGTGACAGCCCAGCTGTCACAATGTTGTAATCCTTTAACAGACGATGAAGAGAAGGGTCAAAAGTTTTTCTTTTAAAATTGTGTCTACCTCAACACCAATCTTTTCAATCTGTTCACGGATTCCATATACATCACCCACGAACAGCTGTGGAGGCTGCTGAGAGCCACACATATGTACAGAGTCAAGAGAGCCTTTCTTGACAGGGTACATACATGTACATTTTGAATGGATTAACACACACCCCAGCAGTGATCATCAAAGCAAATTATTGTGATACTGTATTTTCTTTCCTATCTATGTCTCATCACAACTGAACCCCCTTGTTAACCCATTCACAAACTAATAATGATGTACACTTTTAAATAACCTCCTCACCACATTTTTAATTCATTGATTTTGGTGGTATATCAGTATTCCTGCTGGGAACTATCATCTGTAGCATTTTCATTTCTTGTGAGCTTCTGTGAACAGTTTGAAATTGTATGGAGAAGTCACATATCAATCACTCAGGGAGTAAATGAGTTAACAAAAGGAAAGAAAGCATTGTGCATTCTAACAATGTTCTCATGTTAATGATTTTTGTTGATTAGATTAAGAATTTTGTTCCATGATTTGACCACTAAACCCTGGCACTTTGAGGAAAGCCTAATTTATGAATACCTGTTGAGAACAGCACAAACAATTCCATCATGAAGCCCTTACAAATGAAAGAAAGTCAACAGTTACAAATGATAAAAGGAATCAATGGCTACCAAGACTGTTGCTGGTCAATGAAATTGATTAACTCTTTATTAATCATTCATTTTCCATAGCAAATAATGGCATACAATTGATCTGGTGTCAAGATAAAGGTTTCAACTACACATAAATCAAACTCTTGTTGAATTCGCAATGATGTTCATGAAGATGCCTCAGTTCCTAGAACAAAAAGGCCACAATGATTTATAAAGGATTATTAAATAACACCAGATGCATAAGGGGAATAGAATTCTGTTTCTTCAAATCCTTATTGTCTTTGGAAAGGTAAAGTTATGCATACATGCACCAGTAGCTTTTGAAGTAACAAAGTAGATGCAAATTGTTGATATGAGACTGAAGCTCAAAAGGAAGTGAACTGAGATACCCTGGGCATGTTTTAGTTTACTGATATCACTCATTGAACTTTGTAACCATCTGTTGGACAAAATTACCATTCACCCTCATTAACATCAATATCATCATATTATTCATTAAGAAAAAACTCCTATTAAATGATCAAGAGAAACATATATTGGTATGATTGTAACTTCCTGCTGAATGCACATACATACAGCATACAAAAATAATAACAAGTTCAAACTTAGCACTAATTCTCAGACTGATGGACTCAAATTTTTTCTGATCTTTTAAGTTAAACAAAGAAAAAAAAGGATATAATTATGTATTTGAACCAAATTAAAAAAAAAAAGGTGAAAAATTTGAATAAGTTTCTATTTGGATTTGCTTAGAGTGAAAACATCTTTAACACCATTATTTTTTATTTAGACTGATATTAAGATACAAAATATATGCCTCCACTGTCATTTTCAATGACTAAAGATAGCCATTGTGTTTCTTATTCCAACAACTTATTGCATTGGACACCTTATTTTGAATTGAATTACAATGAAGCCACTAACTAAAGTTAGTATCAGACATAGTTTGAAGCTACACTGGTTTGCAGATTTAATGAATGTAACCGAAGAAGTTACAATTCATAGACCCAACGTTTCGACACTCCTGTCTAGTGCCTTCATCAGGGGTGATCTAAACGCTGCAACAAGAGGTCCTTTTATATGATCACTAATTAGCTGCCTTTTTTCTGACGAGGTGTAAATAGAAGGCACTAGACAGGAGTGTCGAAACGTTGGGTCTATGAATTGTAACTTCTTTGGTTACATTCATTAAATCTGCAAACCACTAGCTTCAAACTATGTCTGATTGTCCACCTGGTTGCCGTGTGAACTTTAATATATTTTAAAGTTAGTATGCTTGAAAGTTGAATCAAGTGAGCATTCTTTTTACCCCAGTCTTGGATTGCTTATCAATAAATCACAACCTGTCAGTCATTTTACTCCATTTAATCAAGTCCTTCATGACAGGAATAAAGGAACATTCACTGTCAGAAAAAAAATTGATGTAATAAAATTGTTTTGACAAAAAAAAGAAGCTTTATGCCTTTTTGTTATATTACGTTTAGTAATATAAAACATGCCCTCTAAATCATGTATGATTAGGTTTATTTTAGATTTAAAGAGAAAAACCAATGGTTTGCCTAATTTACCTTGATTTTGTTTTCCATAACTGCCAGGACAATGCTGCCAAAAAACTGTAAATATAACAATTAGTAGTGTTGTTTGGTTTACAGTTTGAATAAAAGGGAATTGAAACACAAGCTGACTTAGAGGCAAGATGCAAATTAACCACTCAGCTATTGACACAATTCAACAAAATGCAACAAAAGTCCCAGTCAGTCATTAAATCAGCTGGTTTACTTACATTGGCTAAATTTAGCTCCCAGTATACAATACCGAGTCCACAAGTCAAAGAAAACTTTGAAATTGAGTGCTTTTCAAGATGCATGTAGGTGGCAGTCATTTTAATGGTCTTAACAATACCTGATGTTGTTTTGGAAGAAACCAAACTTTTATTACCAGGCTGTAAGATCATAATAGGAAGAATGTACGTGCAACATCCTAAATTCACAAAAATTAGGAAAAAGTGTATTCTATCCACTTTACAAAGACAGTAATCTGTACTTCTCACCTGAGGGAAAGCATATGAACTGCCAGCTGACCAAAAGACCAATCTTGAGGTATTTCATGCAGCAGCTAAATTATTATTGGTTTTAGCTCAGCTTCCCACACTGATCCAGAATGGCAACTTTTTCTCCCTGAAGCCGGCTTTCTTGCTTTAGACAACAGATGGGACTGATAAAACACTCAAGTCATCATGGTATGATCCAAAACATTTTCTCTTCTCCTTTTACTTAAAAGAAAGTGCCATTAATGATAGTCATAAGGTATTGACATTAAATAAAATTAAATGTCTGTGAATCCGAATGGAGATCACCTGCAATATTATGCATTTCAACAGAAAAGAGGATATGTGAGAAACCTTCAACACAGCCATCATTAACATGGTACATGTACCTAAAAAAGTTATGCTTCAGAGGCCAAACAGGTTTATAGAAGAAACCCAAAGGAGGGGGAGCCACAGTGACTACTCATTGAGTGCACTCCTTCCTCAAAGTCCTTCAGCACAGCATTCTTAAAAGATACTTAAGGATTGAAAAGATGATATCAAATTACTAATATAGAGACACTTGCAGAATATGCAAGTTTGGCTCACCTTGCCCATAGTTGTAAGGCAAAGGATTAACAAATAAATATTGTCTTCTAGGTAAAAAGTTGCATATACACAAAGTATTTTCTTGGTCTACTTTGCCATTTTCTAACTCTTGGTCTTCTATTCATTAAAAGCTCCAGCTTCAGATGTAACACCCCCACAGGGAATATTTTGTTGTGACATTTTTGGTCAGTGTTTTTGTAAATTTTCATAATGGTGGCAAGTGTTACTGGCATCCTAAATGCTCTAAACTGCATTATAAGCCTTTAGGTTCCCAAAAAAATTCATCCATGAGTGCCTGATGAAATGACAATGACTCATTTTTCATCATCACTGCCATTTGACACACTAAATCTCCATGCCAAACTTGGGCAGGAGCCTTTGTAATACTCTTTACACCAACGAATCTGGAACTATTTTTCACACTGCCCCTCAGTCAAACTCTCTTTGTTCATGGTGGTTACAAGCCACAGATTTTGCATAAATCTTTCTGGTAAGTTCGTCAGCATTCCCAGCTGAGATTACAAGTCCTATTAGGCATTCATTTGAACTATTTGTTTGAACAATCACTTTGCTCTTCAAGTTCACCTGCACGATAAATTAAAGGAAGTGACCTATCATTTTCTCATTTAAATATCAAGGGGTTAGCTTCCTCATTGTCATGTTGTGCGAAAATTTCGACGTGGTTACCTGAGACACATGTTGCACGGGCATGCATATGTAACTTCTCCTCAGAAACTTTCAATTGATACCAGGCGATGTATTTTCACTTTGCTCAAGTCATCCAATATACTTCCATCCAAAGAAGTGGTATGAGCTAAACAAGTGTAAACTTTTCGTTAAAAGGCCAGCACTGTTGGTTATGGACTCTGTTCGTCCCCAACATCGTCCTGGCCCAAAACCGACCAAAGTGGTGTGTTTACGACTTAAGTTCTCTGGTGGCGTTGTTCCCCCTTTCAGCTCTTTACGTTTGTTTGTTTTTGTTAACAATTAACCTCAAGCCTGTTTGTTTTCATGATATGCCTTTCTTACTCGCTTTGAATGACACACTGTAATCAAACTGACAATAAAAGCCTCGGGGCATTAGCATCCTGGCCTTGAGAGACAACATTCTAGAATCTGGAATGAACTTGGGGATTTAGAGGACTTTGGTACAGTGGAACACAGAGCTGCACAGAGGGATTGTTAATGGCTAGTTACCACTACAACTGAGTTTTTTGATTCTGCAAGAGAATTTACGTAAAGACTAGCCACCTATTCAAAATCTAGGCAGACATTTGAAGGTTTCCTGAAAAAAAATTACAAATATCAAAATTATCTCAGGTCTTTGGAAGGAACATTAAATAGTAGCAACTCTAAATCAGCAGTAAATCCTTATTTTCAAAGGGAGTTACTGGAATCCGCCCCAACGCACATTCGAAATAACCTGGCACGTCACCTAGGCTGTCACAAGGTCAGCAATCAACAATGGTCAGCATATTTGGATTTTATTAGACTATCCGGATTGTTTGGATTTTTTAGCCAGTCGGAACAAAAATCTGAAAAGAGTTCGATCCGTACAGCAAACAGCCTGGACATGATCTTTTGAATACCAAGAATAGAACAAGATGGCGGTTTTTTTAAGATTACCTTCAGCCTTTTATTCCTTGCTGGAAGAACTTGTTAAAGAAATACAGAAACAAGGAAAAACATCATGAAAATGGATGACTTGCTCATTTTTATGATGCTTGAGAAGCACAGGAAACTCACAGAAATGTTACAGTTCGGACGGATTTATTTATTTATTCTCCGTTTTATTCTTAACACTCAAGTTGAACTTCAATAATCTTTAAGATTTCTGGAGGAGTGCAGCAGTGTTCAAGAACCTGGACTGACCTTAAAATGACAATGGCTCATTTTTCATTTTTTGAACCGCCATGTTAATCGCTAGTGTCCATCACGTAATCGGGATCAAAAGTGATATACCGACCCGTGCGATCCAAGTTCGGAGGGAGATCGTTCCGATTGCGGAATCTTGCTTGGATCGGAATTGACAATCGGAAATTCCCTGTGGACTAGTTTCAGCACTGTCTACCTCCACAGTATAGAAAAGTTCTTTTTGGAGCTCCATTCCGTTTAAGTGAATTCAAGCGGCAATATTCGGACCAAATATAACATTCCCAAAGCGTATAACACTGCTCTGACTTTATATAACTAATTTACTGGGACTTGTGAGCGACCAGAGTCAGTTCTCTGGTGCAGGAGTGAACGGATGGTAAAGCGCGCAGTACCATGCGTGTTTAATGACCTTTCAAGCTGGAAGAGGCTGGAAACCTTATGCCATAAAAAGTTGACTTGTTTATAGTTCAATCTTTCGTAAACAAAATGGATCGTTGGGCTATAATAACGATACAAGGATTTTTGCAACCTTGTAATGAAGGAACTCATTCATATTTTTGTGAAAGAGAGACTTACTTTTGCAACGAGACATAGTAAAGTGTGGCTACCTTTGCTCACGTACTCCCTTTCAAACATGTGATACATCATGTGTGGCGATAATATGTTGAAGACTGATGTAAAGAAAACCTTGGAAAACGGTGGGAAAATGGGATGATTGAAGAAATAGCAATCATCATAAGTCATTCAACTAGGCTTGTTTCTTTTGCTTTGTTTGCTTGTCTTTTCAAATTGCAACTTTTTCATTACATTATTTCTCTGTTTTTTTTAAAATCAGTGTTTTGAATTAACTTCTGTCATTAGAAAATACATCAGCGATATGACCCAATCGTAACTTATCTCGTAGCCAAGGCGTCTTTTATTTGCAGGACAGTTTATGTCTTCATTAGACATGATTGTAACGTATCTACTCCTGTCAAATTTAATTATTTGACAATATTTTGTTCCTTAGTTTTTGAGCGTCACTTTCTTGCGTTTCACTTTTCGTGGGCAGTTTAGTTCCCGCAGTTTTAAATAAAATTCCATGATCTGAGTCCTTTTCAAAGTTGAGCTTAGGCGTAATGGCTGAGTATATTTAAATCCTGTAACAAATGCCTGTAAATTCTGGAGTAGGATTTTCCTGATTTCAGTGAGTCACGCACAAAGTTGGTCGAAGATGTAGAGTTTCAGCTCTAACCTATGTTCCTTTCAATTCTAGTTGCACCCTTTGTTTCAGTGACAGGAAGCTAGCGAGCTTCATCAGTTCTTTCACTTCGACATGCCACCATACTAAGTCATTCTTCTCCTTTCAATAAACATCGCTGTTATTGTAAAGAAATGCAATAACTGGTCGTTTTTGCTGCTTTGGGGGCAATAACAAGTCAGTCAAAGGGATTACTTTGCGCAAAACATGTGTTATGATTCAATAGTGTTAGCTCTTTGTATTAATTTTGGGCCAGGCACAGTTAAACTTTAATAGCAAGCTCGCTCATTGGTCTTGAAGATTCACCACTCCTCCATGAATATATTCGAAATAATTTTGCATTGATGGGAAAGCTACATGATTTTTATCAAGAGAGCAAATAAGGCTTCTAGTCAGGATTTGTTATTTATCAGCATCACAAGATCTAGTGGGACGGATGTGGTCACATGTTGAAATTCAACTTTAAAGTCTCTTTAACCCGAGAATATATACTCACTAATGTTGATTTCAGACTTAGAGTCACATATCCCTGATTTCTCATTACTTGTTTTACGTCATGTTCTCTTTTTTAGTGACTTGTCCTATAATGAACTGGAACAGCTGCCTCCAAAAGCTTTCTATATAAATGGTTTTCTTGAAGAACTGTAAGTGGCTACATGGAACTTTTAATACAGCTGATATAGAGCTACTGTTTCTTTTACTCTCCTTGACTGAGACTTGTGAAATGATGTCTGTGAAAATAACTGTTTATCATATGGCCATGTGTCAAAAGGACTGTATATAGCTAAACGGAAGGATATGATCGATTGGCTTAAATCAAGCGATTATAATCGTAATCTATTGCTAAAATCGATATTGATCAAGGTCTAGATTTTCGATCTTTACCGACATCAAGATCAATTTTTTTAAAACATTTTTTCGTTAAACGTAGCAAGCAACAACAAAAACAAAAAATTAAAAATATGATGTGTAGCCACTTAAGTATATTGATGAGACAAATATGCTAGAAAAAGACTCAAAGCCTCCATTTAACCTTTCGTAGCGATATCAGACACAATTAATGATTTTGTGGGGTTGATCCTTTCTACTCGAATGAATTCCATTGTCTTACAGCCGATGGATGCCTGAATGGCGATCGTTTCTCAATTGAATCACCAAGATTTCAAAACACTTGGCAATCTTCTCCCAGCCACACCAAATTTTTTGTAGATACTTATCATGGACGGAATAAGTTTTTGACGCAAACTAGTCCAGTTTACAGGAACTATTGGCCCTAAGAAACCTGTCCTTCCACTTGACTAGCGACCTGTACACAAAATTTTCGTTTCAATGCGGGTATAAAGTGGCAAATAATTAAGATAAAAAAGCAATTTAAAAACAGAAGTGAATATGGTAGAGATGATGAGAGAAGTAAAGTGAAGTAAGACCCGCAGATGGCATTGTCTGCATCAGATATTTAGTAAAAAAATAACAATAGTCAAACCTTTTCTGTTAAGGAATTCTTTCGTTAGCATGTTAGACACTTTTAACACCCAGAAAGAAAGGATTGCCAGAAGGTTTATAATTAATTCCTTTCTCCTTTCTTCCTTTCTTATTTTGCTGGCTAAAGCCTGTTTTGTTAATTTTGCATAGATTTCATATTGACTCTTTCTGCCAGGAGAAAAGTCCAACAGTCTGCCTTCTAATCGTCTACTCTTCGATACCTGCCTCATCTTATCACTCGCACTTATAACTCAGTAACATGTCTGATCTTGTTACAGGTTTTGTTATCTTCAGTTTTGCAATAACAGTACAAAGTAAATCGGATTAACCCATTTGTTTTTTAACTCTTACGGTTTCTATGAGGTTCTTTTACGGACAAAATATCGAACATGGATACATTAATGTTTTGTTCAATTACGTTATTGTTATGCGTTATAATACAAGTCTTAAAATAAAATAAATCAATTTCATCCGGAATACATCGATTTTGGATGTCATATATCGATGTTGTGCAGCGTACATCGCTTTCCTGACTCATTCACGCGTGACCTTATATAACTAAAAGATGTTCAATAACACTAAAAGATGAGGAAGCGGAAATAGAAATGACCGGAAGTCAAATTAAACAAGAAGCCCCGGAAACTAACACTTTCAAAATGGCGGAAATAAAGGCAGACGATCATTGAAGTTTGAGAAGCACTATGCAAGGTGTACGGATTTGGCTGCCCAACATCGAAGGATTTTTTACGTCTTTGGGTAGGCTACTGGAAAGTGCAGATGGGCAAAGGAACACTGCGTCCTACAACTCGGCTGAATGTTTTAGTAGCCGTTTACGAGAAAACGAAAGAACTCTTGTCACTTTGACTCTAAGAATAGAAGAAGCCTTCCCAAATGAAGTTGAGGTGATCTCTGATCTATACGAACTTGTTTTTCTCATGAACGAGCTTTCAAGGGACTTTGACAGAATTTTCGAGGACTCAGAACGTTCAACGTTTACTGCACCATCGTCCCTAAACGATCGTCTTTCAACTGTGGCTAGGAACGGTTTAGTTGGCAAACCAAGGCTACAGATCTTACAGCAACAGCTGCAAACTCTGCACAATGACGCCGGTTTTCGTTGGGCTGATATCGGAAGAATTCTTGGATAAGAGTATAGCTTATGGCAAAATTGGTTTTGGCAAGATATAGACATGAAAGAATGATCCTTCCTTATCTTACTTTCAGTTAACAGTTGTGTTATTCTTGGGCCCACAAACCATTTTTATTCATAATTTTTCATAGGACATTAAAAAAAAACACATAGAATCATAATCACCAAGAGACTGAATAGAGGAGGGCGTAACTTGAAGTTTTAAGGAAAAAAATATTTGTAATTGGTACAATTATCCATGACTTTACATATGTTTATGGGAATGTTTTGCTCCTTTATTGCTAGAAATTTCTACTGCTCAAATTAATACAAAATCTCTGTTAATTTCCTAAGCAGTGGCCAAGGAAAATATGCCAGGGGACCCTTCATATAAAACAATAAAATTTTCAAATCCGTTAAGGTTACTCAGGAAATGTTCCACATTCAAAGTTCCAGTTTCAAGTTACTCAGCATATTAACTGTTTCATTAACAGCATGATAAACTCAACACTAACAAAAAGAGCTTACAAGAGCTAATTTACAAGGGTATAAACTTCTCTGTAATAGCCATTATGCATGCAATGTGGCCACAGCTTTACCTCATTTGTTATTGTTTTGAGTGATTGCAAATCAAGGCTAGATCTCAGGTTTAAAGTGTTAATACTATGAAGTATCTAGTATATTATGCCACTATAACATCGTGTATTTTTTTCCCCAGCTATTCAAAGTTTTACACCCCTATGTATTAGTAAGGCTGTTAGATTTGAGATTATAACTGATTATTGTTACTGTTTCCCATTTACATTGTCATTTGTAATTTTATTCTTGGCATACTGACATGTATAGCAGTAACCAAGTTATACTAACTGTATTAAAAGTTCATTCCAAGTACATGAAGTTAATACAATAAATCATGAATAGCAGTTTAAATAAAAAGAAGCAATCTGCAATACCACTTGGTATTCCATCATGATAACCAGTTTGGGAGGCTGCGTCTCTAGCTTCTTGCAGTGACAATTCTTGGTTTTGTGTCAGAGTAGTAATTGTGTCAGGTACCAAAACTGCATGTCAGGTACAGGCTCTTCTTCATCAATCCCATAATGATTGAATAAATTAACAGCCTTGCTGGCCGTCACATCTGTCACAGCCTTATACCCAGAATTTCTGAAATGTAGCATTCCTTGTGTCCAGAGCTGATTGGGAGAAAAATTGCATTATGTGCTTACTGGATGATTATTCCACTGACTGATGAATTGGTTAATTGCATTATTCATCAATGGAATGTAGACTAGATGAATACAAAACAGATGCACCTCATCTGTTGGATCTAAAATTCCACTGTGCTCAAGAAAGAGGAAAATGTTCAAAAAGCGGCTCACAATAATCCAGTTGACATCACACCGGAGATGCTCTATTCTCTAGTTATGAACAGATTTTCCAGTGATGTGGCTGCCTCTATTTAAACCTCTTTCTTGCAGCATGAAGTGAGCAACTTCTATGTTTTCCATTCCAAGATCACTGCAAACTCTTGATGGTAAATTGTAGTGCTCAACAGCTGACTGTACTGCAGTACAGTTAAGGCCCTGTTATTGGTTGATGCCTAAAGGAATACTATCATTCTTGAAAAACCATCTAAACCACCATGAATTATAATTTTGTATGGCTGGATTAGTTTGTGGTTGCCATCAATGTGCCTGTTGGACACCATGAAGACATTTGTTCCACTACACTATCACATATAAGTTACTAATATCATATTTTAACCGGGTTAAAATATGATGTGTAAAAAGTTAAATCTGCTTATCTGAGTAATAGTGGTAATAATAATAATGACAACAACAACAATAATAATCATAACAACAACAAGAGGCATTTTTGACCACCCATGAGTAACAGGCATGATAGTCAGGAATTTTGAGCATAATATCAGGGGAAGGTGGGGGCTGGGAAACTGGGGTGATTAGTGAGGGGGCTAAATAGAACTGGGGGAGATATCTCAAATCATGAGTTGAATTGGCATTAATGCTCATGAATCAAAATTACAGCCTGACCCCCCTTGTATCACAGATTTAAAGCCAGTGTTGCCCCTGTGTGGAGGGAATTCCCATATAAAAAGGAAAGGAGTGCTTGTCGCAAATTTTGAAAAGAACCCTTAAAAGGTACCAAGATCCTGTTTTATGGGCATAGCTCAATATGCTTTTCACCCCTAAGAGGAAACAATTATAAAACAACACAGTTAACCCTAGCTGTCATTTTTTTCTGTTCAAGACCCTACCTAAGAGGTAGCGCAAAAGCTCCCGCTGTGGACCTTTTGGGACTGACCCCCATAAGAGGTACCAACCCTGCATTTTTAAACCCTAAAAAGTATGACAAGCATCCCTGTCCTCTTTATACAGGAGTCCCCCCAGGGGGGTATTGCCTCAGTCTAGAGAAATAACAAACTGCCTGACTATTTTGAAAAGAGGGGTGGTGGGCTCTACTGGCGTAGGGGGGCCTGTTAAAAAAGGAGACCCCTTTAAACAGAGAATCGTTAGAAAGAAGGTAGTGTTAACTAAATAGCGCTTCAACGAATTCTTTTACTTTACCATAACGCATTGGGGCATGGCACACTGTACACTCTACGAATTATCTGCTGCGCTGCTCTTAAAGTGCGAAGAACCGGATCCACTCTTCGAATAAATTCCTGAATACGATGGCGCTGGAATCGTAAGCCCATTTGCCTCAGGCCCCCTTCAACCAGGCGTTGACCAGCGCTTGGTGTCACTTCAAGAATTTCCCTCAAATATTCGTCAAGGTCATCATTGGAGACATCACTGAAATTCTCTCCCACACCAACTGGCAACCCAAATTCATGTCTTCGACGGCGCAAAGTTCTTTCGGAGATTCCAAGAATTCTTCCAATATCAGCCCAACGAAAACCGGCGTCATTGTGCAGACTTTGCTGCTGTTGCTGTAAGATCTGTAGCCTTGGTTTGCCAACTAAACCGTTCCTAGCCACAGTTGAAAGACGATCGTTTAGGGGCGGTGGTGCAGTAAACGTAGAACGTTCCAAGTCCTCGAAAATTCTGTCAGAGTCCCTTGAAAGCTCGTTCATAAGAAAAACAAGTTCGTTTAGATCAGAGATCACCTCAACTTCATGTGGGAAGGCTTCTTCTATTCTTAGAGTCAAAGTGACAAGAGTTCTTTCGTTTTCTCGTAAACGGCGACTAAAACATTCAGCCGAGTTGTAGGACGCAGTGTTCCTTTGTCCATCTGCACTTTCCAGTAGCCTACCCAAAGACATAAAAAATCCTTCGATGTTGGGCAGCCAAATCCGTACACCTTGCATAGTGCTTCTCAAACTTCAGTGATCGTCTGCCTCCATTTTCGCCATTTTGAAAGTTAGTTTCCGGGACTTCTAGTTTAATTTGACTTCCGGTCATTTCTATTTCCGCTTCCTCATCTTTCAGTTTTATTGAACATCTTTTAGTTATATAAGGTCACGCGTGAATGAGTCAAGAAAGCGATGTACGCTGCACAACATCGATGTATGACATCCAAAATCGATGTATTCCGGATGAAATTGATTTATTTTATTTTAAGACTTGTATTATAACGCATAACAATAACGTAATTGAACAAAACATTAATGTATCCATGTTCGATAATTTGTCCGTAAAAGAACCTCATAGGTTTCCTTCTCACCATTGCAGTTTTCTGAACAACAACAACATAAAGAACTTGTCCTCTGATCAACTACCTCCAAAACATTGGTGGAGAAATGAATTAAAAAACCTGTAAGTTTTGTGGCTCAGGAATCTTTCTCCGCTTGAGTCAGTTACCATATCTGAGGTCTAAGAAAATTCTAGAAACAGACCCTCCTTTATGTCGGGGACTAAAAATAAAACCAGTAATTCACAGTCTTGATAGGAAATTTAGAAAAATAAACTGAATATCTTCTTTGACCTTAGTGTGAGAGTTTGAACGAGTTTATAATGTTATTTCTTATAAGACTAAAATCATTTTGATTCGAGTGTCTTTTTTCCTTTTTAACCAAAAAGTTGCTGGAACGAAGGATTCTTTTATAATCGCGATGAATTTCCAATTCCAGCCTCTATGTTTGAGAAGGGTCAGTAGCCTCACACCGTAATTTACTTTCACGCATTCAAAACTTTCTGCGAAGAATAAAATTTGATGTTGACAAGCGAATATCAATTGTGTTGATCATTCAAAGTTTGAATAACTTTCACTGTCTCAACAACTTTCCGCCATTCGATTGATTTTTTTCACGGTTGGTTTTGTAATTTGTTTCAGAGATTTATTACTCTGTTGAAGAATCAAACTAAATTAGAGTAACCCTGAATGGTTTGTTATGCAACCCGAAAAAACCTTTGAGATTTCAGCCAATTAAAATTGGTTAGGTACATCCATTGACAAAAAGAGACGTCTCTTATGTAACAAGAGATAAGGAAATGGTTTAATAAGGTCTATCGGGGCCCAGTTCTCAGTTGTGGGTATTTTGGTACTGTGGAGAGGATAACGGGCGGTACGAAACACATAGGGATTGAGCTTAAGATCTGTTAAAAAAACAATATACTTGGTTCTAAAAGTTTCCAATTAAAAATATGCTAGTTTCTGTATAAGGACCTTTTGTTCTGATGAATTTCTGTAATATACTTAAGGAAGGGAAGTAAATTTTGGCGAGGCCGGCATGGTGATTGATAAGCTAAAAGCATCAAAAGATTTTGATGGGAGGGAAAAACAGTTAGCCCATTCATTTGATTTTGATGTCATCTGTGTACGAAGAAACCATTTGCGAAACTTGAAGCATAAATGGTTTAGTTAATTTGAAATACAATTGAATCTTCTTTTTTACCAAAGCAGTGAACACGGCTGTAAGAAAATATATAAACACAAGCGCGTTTGTATTCAATTATTTCTAACTTCCAGTGTTAACACTCGTATGCAACAACAGCCTGTCTCTAATTTGCTTTCATCTGTCGCTGAATCCAAAGAGACTCAAACGCTCCTAATTGAACAATTGAGGACCGTTGAGAAAATAACTATATATTTTATGCAGAACCTTAGACTTCAACAAACTGGAGACACTTCCATCTGATCTATTCGAACGCCACAAGTTATATGATCTGTAAGTATTTTTTCTCTGAAGCTGAATAAAGTTGACTGTCGCTGACTTAGTCAGATTATTCTTCCTATATTTTCCTTTTATTCATAGTCTCACCTTTTCATCTTTTGTGAACATGTAAATGTATGCTAACTACCAAATAAACTTGTCAAACAGCAAGTACTTGTGTGAATCATTGAACGAATTCTTCAATCGCCAGATTAACTAAATCCTGCGAGGCGGATTCCTAAGGCCTGTCATTAGAAACAAAAGAGTAGATGTACTTGGCCCACTGGACTCAACAACAAAAAGAGCTGTTCAAGCAGTCAATGAGTCCATGCACATTTGTAAAGCATTTTTTCCCACAGGAGTGGCAAGTTTATAGTACAAGCCTCAGGCAAATAGTTACGCATCTCGCAAGTTCTAGTCAGCCGTGAGAAGGAAAGTCTTTTCAAATGCTAATGAATATTCAACTTTAATACGTTTAACAGGTGGCTTGGGAACAACAACTTAAAAAACTTATCTGAAGACCTATTTACTGGGCAAGATCAGCTAAAATATTTGTGAGTACTAATGATTTGGCATCTTTTTAACAAAATATTTGTCAAGTTATTTGTTCTGCTTTGTCTCTGACGGAATAACCTGTTAGCGGCGTAAAATGATTTCATTTATTCACATATAAACATGACGAGCACTAATATAAAATAGTGAAAAACACACACAGTTCGATAATTTGAAAGGCACAATACCACTATAACCGACCGCGAAATATAAACAAATGGAGAACAACGCTCTTTCGGGAGAATATTTGACACTTTCATTCTTTAACGCGTACGATATGATAATAGTGTGTAAAGACAAGAAATTGCAACAATATTCAGAGACTAAAGGTGAAGGATATAAGAAAAAGTTTGCGCTCTAATTCAGACTTTGTGTTAAAAGTACACCAGAATATGACACCAAAAATGGGGATAGTGTTGATGATGGTGGCGATTTTAAATACGATTAGATAATTAGAAAATTCTCTTCGCTCGGCCGGTCTACACACCTTCGTAAGCTTTCCGAACTATATCTTGGTCAGAAGTACGACTACCTTGTCGTATCAACTCGGAAACGTCCTCAGATTGTGCTGAAGGGTACCAAATACAACTGACTCAGTGAAAGGAACGTGAAAAGACCAGGAAATAAAATCTATGATGGAAAGACTTACGTGAAAGCCAGAGTTTTGCGGTCGATGAAAAAGACGCCGTTCAGAGTTGCAGTAGAGTTCACACCTTGACGTGAAATTTTCGATCCCCTTTAGGAGAGTGTGCAATACTGAGTTTTGAATAGTTCTTAAATGGAAAGGCGGTAGAAGGGTGAAGCAGAAAAAAAAAACTGTTTTAAATTAAAACCGATGACATCAGACTCGATCTCATTCTCTACTTGGTGGTTTAGCTAAATAACTAGTTAATGACGGCTGGTAATTTCCGAGCGAGAGTGAGTCAAATAAAGAGTTGTTTTCAGACTATTGTCAAAGGCTTAGCGCATTCAAACCAGATGGCTAAAAAAAAAAACTTAACTAGTGATGAGTGACAAACTGATCCTCACAGGATTTAAGCAATTGTAGAGAGTAATGCCCTGGGAAAGGAAAATATGAACTGCGGTAAGTGACAAACTGAACCTCTTGCCTAGCTTTCAATGAAGACAACATTGTCCTCTTTTATCACAGAATTTTACTTCTTTGGCTCTACTTTCTGGAAATATTTTCTTCCGTGATCAATTCAGAGTTAATTTCTAATTTGTTACATTGATAGTTGTATAGTTAGTACAAAAGGTTGCATTTCTCATGTAACAGGTCTGTAAGTTTGTGACACAAGGTTAAAATTACAAATGGGCTTTGATTGGCTTAAAAACAAGAGAAATCGACAAAAACAAATAAAAGAAAAGCTTCTTTTGCAGAAGTCAGAAATACGATGTGAGAAAATAACGGCCGATGCGTTTGCACACAATGAGTTGGGTTTGCACGTACCTCGTCACAGTTAAGAGAGTTTCTTCCCTGCTGAATTTGTGGAAACGTGGTTTGAAGCCGCGAAAAGTAATGACAACGGAATCGTGGGAAAAAAAGCCAGCGAACGAAACAAATCACTTGAAAGTTTCTAAAACCAAAAATGATTGAAAATACGAGTTAAATAGCCTAAGAGGGATGATAGCTACACTCGACAGGTAATTAGATGTACAAGTCAGAATACAAGTGGTCCATAACAAGAGCAGACTTCCGCATAAAGCGCGGAATAAAGCGCGAATAAAGTTTTACTGAAGAGGAAGAGGAGGTGCTACGGAAGGCGGAAACTTTTGGTTCTAAAACTCTACACGCTCTTATTTCTTCTATGTGGTAGCTTTAAATGCTATCTTTTGGTTCCCGTGGCCGACAAGAGCATCATGGAATGAAATAAGATGATTCAACTATGAAAAAATGACGAAGGCGTGGAGTTCGTGCCATTTACAGAAGGTCCAAAAAAGACGAGACAGGGCGGGCTTTAGAGTAAGAACATAGATTTCCAACCTGGTAGAAAAAGGTTTCCGGTAGCTCTCTTCAAGCGGTTTGTCCAGCGAGGACCTTTAAATATGCAATGGTTGGGTACTTTCTACCTCAGTGTCTAACGGAACCGAAATTTGAATGACAATGTCTGCTTTAAAGGCGAACCGTTGAGCGTAAATACAGCAATGAAGCAACGTAATGAAAACAATTGTGGTGGGTAGTAGCCTTAAAGAAAGGATCGGAAAGGTCACGAATCACTATGCAGGAGCCGGCCCATCATGAGCAACATCGAAGGAAAACCAATTTCTACTTACACATTCGAGTTTGAAGTCTCTGCGAATGCAGTCACATCTATAACGAGGTATCAAGAAGAACAGACCATAATGAAGACACCTAAAAACTGACAAGTTTCTCTCATGCTTGGCCGCTCAAAGCGCGCACCTAGGATTTGAAAGCAACGGTAGAGTTCTAATGGACGCTAAGCTTTAATAGTCGAGTTTGAATCTAATAGACCAGTACAAGCCGGGCACTTTTGCTGATCACTGCACGGTGAATTTTCTTCAAAACGTTTTTGAATGGTTTCAAATCAATCCCCACACGCTTCCAAGCTTACAGTTGAATAACTTTTGAATGAAAGTCTTGATAAAGTTTGAATTTAACAAACGCTGTAATCTGTTTTGGCCAATCATTTGGATGCATCTTAAATAAAATAGCAGCGTGCGGTGTCAAAATTTCCCTTATTTTGATCTTCTTTCTTCCTTTTTTATTTTATATTATATTACTTGTTAATTTTTCAAACTAAAAATTTCACTAATCCAAGAGGCTTTTGTTCGTCTGAAAAATGTGTTCGTGCTTATTTAAACAAGCTTCAGTGCTAAATAATGTGATTACCCATGCAAACCGTAATTCAATACATTTTGCTTAATTTAAAGCTATGTTGTTGTTCTCCCAATGCAGGCGATTGAGCAACAATCAGTTGAAAGAGCTATCACGCAAAATATTTCTTGATTTGTTTGCCTTGGAAGAATTGTAAGTAACAAAGTTTTCCATTTTCACTATCCTGTACATTGATTTTGTATGACATCCACTGTTATCAACTAGTTCAAAACATAGCACTGATTTATTGAGACTAAATCTTTCAATCTTCGCAAATTTGAAATAACAGATTAATATCACTGAACATCTAATGATAATGATTGGTCAGTTTTCACCGATTAGAGTGGATTCTGTCAATTATCGGGTAGTAGAACTGTCACGGTTGTGCTCGTATTGTGTCGGAAAAGTGCTCACCGGACCGCTAAAAAATTCTGAAAACATGGCTAAAAGTCCAAAAAGGTTGCCACCTGAATTTTGAAAGTTGCCACCTAAATTTCTTGATACTTTTCTATAAACATAAATTAAAAGCTTTATTTTTCGTTCTTCTCAATAAATGCTAACATAGGTTAAGAAAAATAGCTTCAAACTTAGCTTTAAAGAGTTGCTTGCAAATATGGGCCAAATTTATATATAATCTTGAGTTTAAAGGAACGAAACATACGGTTCATTAGACGCTTTGCCGAACGATATGAAGGAAATTGAATGAAACTAGCTCTATTGATTGCATTCTCAGAGTCTAGACCATAAAAATCTTGAAGTTTTCTATGAACCCGTTGGCGTTTTCGTGCTTGATATGTGCGCTAAACCTATCTTGTGCATAAAAATTGCTCAGAAAGGCACAAATTGCTCAAGGTTGCTAGAACCACAAAACGCCAAAAGGTGCTCAAAAGTTGCCAAGCGCAATCGGGACAGGCCTATCAGGGAATACAAAGCCGATTAAATGACGAGCTTGCCGAGGTGGTGGGGGGGGGGGGGGGGGGGAGGGGAGAGGGAAGAAGGAGCAGAGAAACTTAATCAAAAATTTGTGAGCCTCTAGTTTTAAACGTTGTCTAGAAAAGGAAACATCAAGTCCCCACGAAAAGGACCATCAACTGGAATTGTTTCCAAACACCTTCTCCACTTTTTATGTAAATAAATGGAGTAGATGTTGTCGTGGGTCTGTTAAGTAATATATCGCAGTTGACGTCACATTGTGATTAGGACTAGAAATGGGAGAGTGTGTCAGTGGAAAAGAAAATTCAGTTTTGTCGGATCACATGCCTAACTAACCATAAAATCAGGTGGGATAAGTCTAAAATGATCGCCACTAATTGACGTTACCACCAGCGCCTTTGTTTGGAAGCCTGGAATATCAACTCGGCCTACGCTCGTTTAAATCGTGACGATGGCGGCTTACTACTTGACGCCTGTTTACACCTCGTCAGAAAAAAGGGCAGCTGATTAGTGTGCATTTAAAAGGAGCGCTTGTTGCAACGATCAGATCAGCCTCTGATGAAGGCACTCGACAGGAGTGTCGAAACATTGGATCTATGAAGTGTAACTTCTCAGTTACATTCATTAAATCTCTAAACCAGAGTAGCATCAAGCCATGTCTGATTAAAAATTCAGTAAAGTGTTGTTGAGTAAATTTTATTGGATGAGAAATACAGTAATTTCGATGAAGAGGTCAAAGTCCAAACTCATATCAAGATCATTTTCCCGATACGGTTCAAACGAAGTCGATGTACATATAGTGGGCATAAAATCTATTTATGGCACTTGAAAACTTGTTTTAGTTACGGACATTTGTCCCATTACTTTAAAACTTTTGTTAACTGCAACTTTTGACTTGTTCTATTCGCCATTTTATATGATGACCAATTCTATTTTATTGCTAGGGACTTGTCCTACAATCAGTTGCAGTTTTTGCCTCGAGGGCTACTTAGCAATAACGCTAAGCTGACAGGACTGTAAGTAAAACTGATTGTAGAAAAAAAAAAATAGAAAGAAAAGAAAAGCAAAGTTACTGGTGCAATTTAGAAAATTAATTATGGTGGTCTTTAAACACTTGAGAAATTTGCTTATTTCTGCTTGGACGTGATACGCTATCGGATGAATAGATTCAGTGAGTGGTGTTATTTAGTTTTAGATCTCAGAATGTGTGGAGCTATTTTTGCGAGATTAGTCGCACTTAATGATTTTTATGGGGTTGATCCTTTCTACTCTAATTGATTCCATAGTCTTCTAATCGATGGATGCCTGAATGGCGATCGTTTCTCAGTTGAATCACCAAGATTTCAAAACACTTGGCAATCTTATCCTAGCCACACCAAATTATTTCTGGAGACTTATCACGGGAGAAATTGTTATTTTAAGGCAAACTAGTCCAGTTCACATAAACTTTTGCTCTCAGTAACCTGTCGTTCTACTTGACTAGCAAACTGTGCAAAAAAATTCCGTTTCCATGCAGATATAAAGTGGCAAATAATTAAGATAAAAAAGCAATTGAAAAACAGAAGTGAATATGGTAGAGATGATGAGAGAATTAAAGTGAATTAAGACCCAGAGATGGCATTGTCTGCCTCAGATATCTGATAAAATAATAATAATCAAAACTTTTATGTTGAAGAATTCTTTTGTTAGCATGATAAACGCTTTTAACATCCAGAAAGAAAGGATTGCTAAAAGGTTTATAATTAATTTCTTTCTCCTTTCTTCCTTTCTTACTTTGCTGGCTAAAATCTCTTTTGCTAATTTTGCTTGGATTTCATATTGACTCTTTCTGCCAGGAGAAAAGTCAAACAGTCTGCCTTCTAACCGTCTACTCCTCAATACCTGCCTCATCTTATCACTAACACTTATAACTCTTATTCAGTAAAGTGGTCAGTAACATGTCTGATCTTGTTACAAGTCTAGCTTGTTACTTCAGCTTTGCAATAACAGTACAAAGTAAATCAGATTAATCCATTTGTTTTTTTTACTCTTACGGTTTCCTCCTCACTATTGCAGTTTCCTGAACAACAACAACATAAAAAACTTGTCCTCTGATCAACTGCCTAATATAACTTGGGAGGGCAAATATAGAATTAAAAACCTGTAAGTTTTGTGGCTCAGGAATATTTCTCCGCTTGAGTCAGTAATTCTACCATATCTGAGGTCTAAAAATAACCAGCAACAATAAAAAAAGACCCTCCCTTAAGACGGCGACCAAAAACAAAACCACCAATTTTCAATCTTGATAATACAGAAAATATAAGAATATAAACTGAAATAAGGATACTTTATTTTATTGTATTTCAACCTTTTCTTTCCCAAGGTTTTTACTGTATAATCTAACCGACAGAAAAACACTACTGTCCTATAAACTCAACTACTTTGCGAGTAATGTTCTTAACAAAGAACGACTCCTAAAAGCAGTACGACACTTAGCGTTAATAAACCTAATTAAGTCCATACAGTTTATGCCCTGGCTTACCACTGACAGAATCTCACTGCTGTCTTCAAAGTTCCTTGAAGTGAGCAATCTTTCCCAGTAACTCTCTCTCGGTCATTTTGATTCGAATGTCTTTTTTGCTTTGTGAACCAAAAAACTGCTGGAAAGAAGGTTTCTTTTTAATCGCAATGAATTTCAATATTCCAGCCTCTATATTTGGTAAGGGTCAATCGCACTTTATGGCAAAAGTTACAGTGAGCGAAGCGCGCTAAGCGTAGCCTCAGACCGTAATTTACTTTCACTCGTTCAAAACTTTCTACGAAGAATAAAGTTGGATGTTGACAAACGAATATCAATTGTGTTGATCATTCAAAGTTTGAAATAACTTTCACTGTCTCAACAACATTCCGCTATTCAATTGATTTTTTTCACGCTTGGTTTCGTAATTTGTTACAGAGATTCATCACTCTGTTGAAGAATCAAACTAAATTAGAGTAACCCTGGATAGTTTGTTATGCAATCCGAAAAAAACCTTTGAGATTTCGACTCGTTAAAATTGGTTAGGTACATCCATCAACAAAACGAGACGTCTGAACATAAATAAGAGATAAGCAAATGGTTTACTGAGGTCTATTGGGGCCCAGTTCTCTGTTGTGGGTATTTTGGTATGATGGAGATGATAACAGGCGCTACGAAACACACAGGGAGTAACCTCTGTCAAAAAACAATACACTTGCTTCCAAAAGTTTCCATTAAAAAATTTGCTAGTTTCTGTATAAGGACCTTTTGTTCTGATGAATTTTCATGATATACTGAAGGAAGGTAAAGAAATTTTGGCGAGGCATGGTGATTGATAAGCTAAATGCATCGAAATGTTTTTTGATGGGAGGGAAAAAACAGTCAACCCCTTTCGTTGGATTTTGATGTGTCATCTGTGAACTTGAACTCTAATATGGTTTAGTTAATTTGAAATACAATTGAATCTTCTTTGTTACCAAAGCAGTGAACACTGTAATTAGTTTTTTTAACATTGCACGCTTTTGGTCTCGAGAAATGAGTACGCTCGTGTTCAAATATTTCTAACTTCCAATGTTAACACTCGTATGCAACAACAGCCTGTCTCTAATTTGTTTTCATCTGTGGCTGAATCCAAAGAAATTCAAACGCTCCTAACCGAACAATTGAGGACCGTCGAGAAAATAACTATATCTTTTATGCAGAACCCTAGACTTCAACAAGCTGGAGACACTTCCATCTGATATATTCAAACGCTACAAGTTATATGATCTGTAAGTATTTTGCTCTGAAGCTTAATAACGTTGACTGTCGCTGACTTAATTAGATTATTCTTCCTATATCGCCCTTTTATTCATAGTCTCACCCCCTTTAACTCAAACCCTTTATAATTACGAACTTTCTTTTGTGAACATGTAAATGTATACTAAATAACTACCCAATAAACTTGTCCAACAGCAAGCGCTTGTGTGAATCCTCTTGAACAAATTAGTCAATCGCCAGATTAACAAAATCCTGCGAGGCGGATTCCTAGGGTTTGTCATTAGAAACACAAAAGTAGATGTACTTGGCCTGCTGAACTCAAAAGCAAAAAGAGCTGTTCAAGCAATCAATGAGTCCATACATATTTGTACGGTAGTTCTTCCCAACAGGAGTGGCAAGTTTATGGTTAAAGCCTCAGGAAAATAGTCGCGCATCTCGCACGTTCTGGCCAGCAGAGAGAATGAAAGTCTTCAAATAAAAATGGTATTCAACTTTAATGCGTTTTACAGGTGGCTTGGAAACAACAACTTACAAAACTCATCTGAAGATCTATTTATTGGGCAAGACGAGTTTAAATATTTGTGAGTACTGATGATTTCGCATCCTTTTAAAAAAATATTTGTCAAGTTATTTGCTCTACTTTGTCTCTGACGTAATAGCCTGTTAGCGGCGAAAAATGATTTAATTTATTTACATACAAGTAACACTAAGAAATAAGCGACATTTCAGCGTGGAAACCTCAAATTAGTTACATAGTTCGATAATTTGAAAGGCACGATACCACTGAAGCCTGCAGGCTCAACTATTAAGGGTTCTCATCAAGAGGACAAACAAAGGTGTTTAACACAATACCTCTATCTGTTAATTATTACTGCTTGTTTGGAAAGAGTGGCGTTCTGTGGCACGTTACTTCATGAGCGTGCGACCAGACTGACCACGAGGTTTTTGGAACCGCTATGTTGTTTAACAAAAACCACTCTTGGTTATTAGATGAGTAGATAAACGAGTTAAAAATCAAGAGCCGAATAGAAGCTCATTAAATTCTCGGCGCCATGTTGGAAAAGAAACTGCCTAAATACCATAGCGATGCTGACGCGTACGGTGACCGCGAAATATAAACAAATAGAGAACAGCGCTCTTTCGGGGGAATAGTTTGCGCTTTCATTCTTTAACGCGTTCGAAATGATAATAGTATTCAAAGACAAGAAATTACAATAACATTCAAAAATAAAAGTGAAGGATATAAGGAAAAGTTTGTGCTCTAATTCAGACTTCGTGTTAAAAGTAAACTAGAAAACGACACCATAAATGAGGATGGTGTTGATGATGGTGGCGATTTTAAATACGAGTAGATAATGAGAAAAATCTCTTCGCTCGACCGGTCTACACACCTTCGTAAGCTTTCCGAACTATATCTTGGACAGAAGTATGACTACCCTGTCGTATCAACTCGGAAATGTCTTGACATTGTGTTGAGGGGTACAAACTACAACTGAAAAATTAAACCTAGATAAGGGAACGCGAAAAGACCAGGAAGTAAAATCTATGATGGAAAGACTTACGTGAAAGCCAGAGTTTTGCGGTCGATGAAAGAGACGCCGTTCAGAGTTGTAGTAGAGTTCACACCTTGATGAGAAATTTCCGAATCGTTCTTAGAAAGAAAGGCGGTAGAAGGGTGGGGCAAAAAATACTTTTTTAGATTAAAACCGATTACATCAGATTTGATCTCGTTCTCTGATGAGAGAATTTCCTGATTTAGGCGTTTGAGTGGCAATCGGCTGGAGAATCTGCCTCCAAAAATTTTTCAAGGATTGTTCGCCTTAGAGGAACTGTAAGTAAAAATTTTGCGATATTTCTTTCCGAAAATCTTAGTCAATGATAACAATTCTTTCTTGTGCATTGCGTTTGCATGAGATTATTGCTCTCAAGTCGTTCAAAACATGGTTTAAAACTTTTCGTTCTTAATTGAGCCAGTAGTTAACTCTTCGATCATTGAATTTGATCCGTTGTGCCGTTGTATACGAGTAGTTCAAAGTAAGACTGTTCAAATTTATATGAAATTGGTAACTTGTATTTCAAAAATGTCAATGAGGGAAATGATTATACTCCATTGCAGAGTTGTTTATCAGTCTAACGTTTTACTGGGTCAATGGACTGATTACGGGTTTTATGGGGTGGTGGGGAGGGAGGAGGAGGGGGGGGGACTAAATCCTCGCGAGCTAAAAAAAAAATAAGAAGAAACATTTCTGAGCCTCCGATTTTTACCTCTTTCCTCTTTCTCATTAAAAAATGGATTCCATTTCGTTGTGCATCTGTTCAACAAGACGTTACAAATGCTGCAAGTACGAAAAGGAAGCACAAGATGCGCAGCAGTTTCAAAGCCTTTTTTTGTTGTGGGTCATGTGACATTGTGCGCGTCATGTTGACGTCATTAACGGACTTCAATAACTTTCCAAAGTTAGCTAAGTATCAGCAAAATAACGTCGAATTATAGTCAACTGAATTCACCCGAGCAACTGCCTGAAAAAAAAGTGCAATGGCCTTTAAAGTGATCATTATTATTATTTCACAATTGCATCGCCCATATTAGGGCAACGGAACACTCGAAATACGTCAAGTGTAACACAGGGAAAATACAGACGGAAAGCGGAGTAAAAAAATGGCCACACTGAAAGACCACACCTTGACTTTTCAAGCGCTCCAGAATTTGTAATTTGGTCACTGTAACACACTCTCGTGTGGTGTTTGTCTAACGCTCAGGCCTTATGCGATCGATGCCAGGCTCAGATGAGGCCGAAGGATGTATTTTGAAAACTAAAAACCAAAATACTAGAAATTGAAACAATAGTGGAATGGTAAATCCCTTATTCGATGTTTAACACATAATACGATCGAACATTTCGCTAATTGCTTGCATTTTCTTCGCCCTCGCGGGACACGGAAAATAGAACTACGAAACTCGCACAACACCCGCCCGTATCATAATTATGTTGAATTATCGAATAAGGCGATTTGTTTACCAAAAGTAAAAGCGAAGAAAAATTGGACGGAAAAATTTTATTATTTTTTCAGAGGAATTCTTTAAGTTAGAAATTACGGGGTGGAAGTAAGAGATAGACACTTACGTGAAGACCTATTCACAAGTTTAAGCCAATACATTTCACTTAAAATAGGTTTCTTTTTTCATTAATGAGATGATTAGATAGAAAACTCGATGAACTGTAACTGAGTAAATTCTATTAGATAAGAATTTCGTCCGAAACAGTTACCCAAGATTGAAATAACTGAGTTGACATTCTTCTGAAGATAACTTTCCCAATGTCTCTCAAATAAAGTCGTTGCACACAGTAGGGGAAGAACTTGGTAATATCCCTTGGAAATGTAGTTTGTTATCTGGGACTCTCTTTTTCCTTTGTTTGTTTTCTTACTGATTATCATCTCATTCTACAAATGTTAGGGACTTGTCCTACAATCAGTTGCAGAATTTTCCTCCAGGGATACTTAGCACAAATACCAAGCTGAAAGAATTGTACGTAGGACTTTTCCTTGTACTAAAAAAACAGGTTAAACCTAAACTTTTAAAATTATTTGAAATCTCGCATATTTCCGCTTGGAATGCGGCTTGATTTGGAATAAATTACTGAATCAGGTGTTATTTTGCGATAGATACCGCACTAATGTACGAGGTCTTTCTGCCATTATTGTCTTAAGGAAAGGTCTATCAGCTTTAAGCATGTAATAAATATGTTCGTTGATTCTAGTTGTTTCATACTAGAGATTCTTAATTATATTTGATGTTTTTAAAGACAGACAGAAAAACTTTTCCTTTCCTGATTTGGTAAAAACAACTGGTATTTATTGTTCGTTATCCGGTTTGGCTCCTGTCCGGCACCTAAGAGAAACTTTTAAGGGGGAGGTCTAGCCTATTTTCCAAATAACATTTGTGTTCTTGAAAAGCTAGCTAACTCTTTACCTTAATAAATACTCTAAGGGATTTGTCAAACAACGAAATTCAGCGTCTGCCCAAGGACGTTTTTGGCAACCTTACCCGGATGGAAAAGCTGTAAGTGGCATTCAGTAGAAACTTCACAGCAAAAGGAATTATAATATGCACTTTTCCATAGAGCTTTATGTAAATTAATGCATTATGACCATTGTAAAAAACAGAGCTTCGCGAATTTAGATTTTGTGACTCTTACGTGAAGCGTATCAAAGTAAACACCATAAGCTCAACTAGCTTTATAAAATGCTAACTTTCGTGGAGTTGGTCATCGAGAACAATTGAAAAAAAAGAGGTCAATATTAAATTCAATTGTCTCACACAGCCCTTTGCTTCACGTGACTTTCGACTATAATTTTTTCGCTGAGTAACCAGGGAACTCTGTAAAGATTGATTTGTGATGTAAGTGACTTATTATAGTTTGGTGCATCAGTATTGAAAAGTGATGTCATTATATGAAAACGCCCATGTTAACAATGAATTTGCAAATGATATCTTTTGCCTAAATTCTCAGGATCAAGAGTAAACAGTTTATGTACTCAGCAAAAATGAGTAGAACGTTGTAAGTCTTCAAAATAGCTTTTCCAGAACCAATTGGGTTTCATTTCATTAAAGTTAAAGACCTGTCTATTCAGAGAGAACAAGAACCTTTCCAAGAATCTCAAATTCTATTTCAACCGACTTTTTTTTCATTTTATACATCGCTCACAGCTTACTCTCCAGTAACAAACTTCAGCACTTGCCAAGGTTCAAAAACCTCTCCGAGTTGAAAATATTGTAAGTCATTCACGTTTGTGATATAACTGGCTCAGTACGTGTCTTGTATAGTGAGCATTAATTAAAGGTAGCGTTGGCCAAAACCAAAGGATCAGCTTGGATACGGACTATTTCTCTGGTATCTTCTTAGGACTTAAAAGTTTGTTTAAGGATGTTAATTGAGTAAAAAGTTAAAAATAAACATCCACTTTGAAAAGAGATGCCATCAACTAAGAATTACCAGGGTACAAATGTTTAAGGTGATAGAACAAAATATAATACAACACATCCCCTACAATACTTTAACAGCACCCTTCCCTTGGGGCTTGACAAGGACCATATGCTAGAAATGATCGCTGATGTTTGATGATTAACCCAAATTAAACTGTAACGATCGATTGTTATTTTTCTTGAAAAATGTATTAAAATTCTTTAGCGGCTTTCAAAACGTTTTCGTAAATGGGTGCACGTCCGATCATTCATGCATTTACATGTCACAATAGCGTTACTAAGGTTTACCTGGCGGCCAGTATAGCCCTTTCGGTGAAGGCGGAACACGACGGAACTTAATTGTTCTTGTCACAATACGCGTGGCAACGTTTTGGTCCAAATACATTTATGGGATGTTTTTTCAGGAAGTGTTGGACCACACTGATAAGCAGTAGAACAGTTTGCCGAATACCAAGACGCTAATACGCTTTCGAAGGAGGTTTCCGTAATAAGCATGTTTTATTCGACAGCCTTTAATTAAGTATGAAACAGTTTCTATAATATAAGACAGGGTTTGGGACTAAATTAGTCTCGAGGTCATCAAAAGATTATGCTGGGTCAAGGTTACTTAAGAATCAATAAGTTTCGCAGTCACTTCTGTGCTGCCAAATATCATTAAGGTCAATAATACCTCCCCCATCAAAGACTCTGTAATAATACCGAGCGTCTGTTTCATTTTATTGTGTAGATACCTGTATAACAACAGCCTCGTACACCTGTCACCTGATCAGTTCCAAGGCCTGTCCAAACTGGAAGAACTGTAAGTAAATATTCGATGGAAATCATATCTGACTGCACAAGTAACTATTCTTGACCAAATATGTACTTAACCAACTCAGTAGGGCAAATAGACCTTTCCTTCCTCCTCCCACCACTTTTGCCCAAAGTTTCGCTAAATTTTGAAGCTAGTGTACTTTGATTGGATGAACCTCAGAAACCCAAGCAGAATTCTGAAAAAGATTCTTTGTCATCCATCCAAGATAGCAACTGCCACCTCGGAATTCTCCAGAAAAAGACAGGAAAAGAAGAGAATTAGAGATGTAGCAATTCTCTCCCTCACCCCCGAAAAAAAATTAAAAGATCACTGAAACAATACTTTTTATAGAAGTCCAAATATAAGCATGCGCTAAGTTTTGACATTTTTAGCAAGGTAACTGCAAACTGCATATCAGTGTAACTTTTACGCATCCCTGGCTGTGAGTTTTTTTTTTTTTTTTCACCTTTTTATTATGTTTCCAATATCGGATAGCTTTGAAGATATCGTAGGCAGAAGGAATTTAAGAATCAATGAAGATAAGAAGGAAGTTTGTGTAAATACGAGCTTACCTCTAAATTTTTCTACATATCTGATAATAATGATGTGCCCTCTATGTTGTTCTAGGGCTGTTTACGAAAACAATATTGACTACCTGCCGCATGAAGTTTTTAAAGGCATGGAAAACATGATGTCTATGTAAGTATCTGTCTCTAAACTATCCTCTTATTAACGGTAACGAGGTATTGTAAAATTAGTAAGGGTCTGGTGAAGATGCAATCATAGCAATGTTAGGAATCTCCGTTATCTAAGACAAACTCCGCTCGGGAAGATCAAGAGACCCACAAAGCTGCACACCAAAAACATGGACAATCTTCTACCCCCGAGGACAGATCATACCTTATGATCAAAACCATGTGTGATGGACGACGAAATATTTACGATAGTGAAAGTGAAAACAGGCTGACTAAGAGATCATATTTACTAGAGGTAGAGAGAACTACCAAAAGGCAAATCAGACAAAACCTTGGGAAACACCAGGTCTCTTTAACCACCAAAAACAAAATCCTGCTAAGGTATCCCCTTCCAGATTCAAACACTGAGTTTATAAAGACTTCGACCGCGAAAACCTCTTGAGGATAGGTATGACAATACTCATGGGGTTATTTAAATCGGCATCGGCCACGCGGATAGAAATAGATCTGGAACCTAAATAGAGAATGTTTTTTTCATTCTTGATAACTTAACTGTAACTTTGAAGAAGCTCTCAGTAATGTGAAAATTCGTAAAAATACTTATGTGACATTATTGTATGACCCACTGTCTAATGCACGGTGAGGTTCTTTTCTCGTTGCAGAACATTTTGAACAAATGGAAGATATTGCCTTCCATTCTTGGCTAATTTTCTGTCCAGTGTTGTTTTAATTTACGCTTTAATGCTTGTCAGTTGACGCTCTACGCTTTTTATTGTTTCATCGTTCTGTAGGAGCTTTTATTTCAACAATATCCGTACCGTTAGCAACGAACAATTCAAAGATGTCGCTCCAAGTATTCGATTCCTGTGAGTATGAGTAAACTGGTAATATTCCAGGTGTGTTCATACTACTTCGAGTTCAAGGGAAACAGATATTGTTGGTGCGACCTTCACGTGCCGTAAACTCACGGATAAGCGCCCCTCCCCCATTTTAAAGGATGGACAAGTGATCATACCACTGGCCGAATTGCTTAGGCAGGGAAATTGGAGTAAACGATTTTCACATACATACTACCACTGATATACTAGAAGTTAGGATCGGCTTTGTTCACTAATACACAGTTTATACTTTTATTTACGCCCAAATGTTATACTCCTTGGGACGATCATATCTGGTCACAAGAAAAAGTTTAGGAAAAACTTAAGGAAGGGTCCCTTCGCATAAAGTACCCTCTCTGTAATGAGCGACCCATCCTAAATTCGAAATGAGTGCATCAGATACTCATTGCAGTATTAAAAGCATATCAGTATAACAAATAAAGTCACTTTGGCATAGCCTGTGTAAGTATATCTTACACACTCAATGACAAATTGCTCGTCTTCTGTTTTAGTTTTCTATCGAATAGTTGTTGAGAATTGGGCAGGAAAAGGAACAAGAGAGAGCCGAAAAACTGATTAATACATAACGGTAATAGGACTGAGTGGAGTCCAATTCGGTCTGTAATCATACAAGTGATCAGCAAAATCGGACGACCGCGAGGCGAGAGTCCGATTTGTTAATCACGAGTATGATTAAGGACAGAATTGGACGAAAATAAGTCCTGTTACCAATTCATCATAACCATTTGAATTTCCGAAAAAAAAAGCACTTAAAACAAATATCTCCAGTGGAGACAATGTCTTTAGTTAAAAATTCCTCCATTTTGGAAATCCCCCATTTTTCCCTTGGATAAGTGGTTGTTGCTGTGATTATTTTGATCATTTCTGTGATGGGTGGATTAGGTGAGTGGACTTAGTACGATTGGCTGCTTCAACTGTCCGATTACAGGTTTCTGATTGCAGCCAACTGTCCGATTAAACTGTCCTATTACAACTTTACAGAATGATTAGTGAAAAATGAAGCTGCGGATGCACCAATAACATTTCAGGAATTTGTAATGGTTGTGATTAATAGGCTAAAGATGTCGATGTTATCAAGAATTAGCGAGCAAAGTTTGCCTGAATTGCTTTCCTTTAATTTGCAGGTACCTCCATTACAACGAAATGCGAGAACTACCAGAGGGTTTCTTTACAAACATGAAGAATCTAATAACTGCGTAAGTCAAGTGGAATGTTCTCCACGCGAGGAGTTTAAAATTGAAAAATTTCATTTGTCGGTGCTCAGTTATACTGCGCTTACTGTATTATTATTACACTTTCATTTTCTTACAAATTTAGATCCTGTGAGGGATCAAATTTGTCTTTTTTTTTCCCTTTTGTTGTTCATCTGAACTCTTTTTATGAACCGTAGGACTGTAGACACCAACCTGATGTGTTGCCATTTGACGAAGCAGGATGCAGATTGCGACTTTGCTTATGTCGACAGCTTCGCCAGTTGTGAAACTTTGTTCAGAAATCGAGCTTCCAGGGAGTGCCTCTGGGTGATTGGAATTATGTCGTTGGTTGGTGCTGTGTTTGTCATTGTGTGGCGGTTGGTGTTTAGGGAGACGAAGAAGAAAAACAAGATACAGTCCATCATGTTGATACATTTGGCTGGGTCCGATGGACTTATGGGTGTCTACCTCCTAACTATAGGTGTGGTGGATGCCATTTGGGCAGGGGAGTATTATTTGCATGACTATTACTGGCGTTCAAGTTTGACATGTCAGATAACAGGTGCCATTGCCGTGTTGTCAAGTGAGGTGTCTGTAATGACGATTTGTTTGCTCTCCGCCGACCGGATGAAGAATGTTCTGTTCCCCTATCGGGGAAAGTCCCTTACACTTAAGGTTACGCACCTTTTGTGCTTCCTTATCTGGATTGTTGGTGGCATAATTGCATTTATTCCCACGGTGGGCTTCGACTACTTCGGTAGTCGCCAGAAAGGTCATCACTTTTATGGCAGATCAGTTGTATGTCTGCCATTGCAGCTTTCCACAGATAAGCCGTCGGGCTGGGAGTACTCTGTTGCCATGTTTGTGGGTTTAAACTTTACCCTTGTGCTCTTTGTCGTTGTGGCATATGCGATGATAATCTATAAGTCCTGCGCATCAAACAGGCGCATGGCTAAGCAAGGGACCGAAAGAGAGAGGAGAATGAAAGCCAAGGCAAGGGCAGCCGATCTAAGGAGGGAGGCCTCGCTCGCCAAAAGAGTGTTCTTCATTGTTCTTACCGACTGTGTCTGCTGGATGCCTATTGTGGCGATTGGAATGAGGTCTCTTTTGGAAAAATCCTTCCGTACACCTGGTGACCTCGCAGTTTGGATCGCAGTCTTTGTTCTGCCGGTTAACTCTGCCATCAATCCCATTCTTTACACCTTGTCTACCCCACAGGTACATGTACTCTCAACTTGAGCGGTTGGAAAAGTATATATTCAGCCAATAAGTTAAATTTTGCACTTATATCATGTCTCTCAGATCACAGATCACATCTAAATTCGACAAGAATAAAAAGTGAAACACGAACCGCCAAGAAGTGTCTCACTTTGTATAATTTTACCGTATTTTATATCAGCTGGTAAACTTGATTTCCGCCATTTCTGAGATCCCTTGGCCTCAGAACTCTCTTCTGTATGTAAAAAGTGCACGTTTTCATTGTATCGCACTCGGTTTGAGAGTGGCTGGAAAGCTGCGCAAACGTAGTTTGCATTCCTGGGGAAATCAAAGACTCGAAGGGTTTAAAAACTGGTGAGGAAGCACTATTTACTGATTATAACCTCGTGTTTTGTTTCGATGTATTAAGGTCCGAGGAGTCATCAGAGCCAAACTCCAACCATTGTGGGATTATCTGGTGGCAAAACTCGGCCGAAATCAAGATGTTGAAGGTAATTTTTGACACTTTAAATAATCTTTCATCATTCTGGGGAGTATTTTTCTCGTTCTTTAATTTTTTGGTTTCATGCCATAAAGTTAGGTTTTAAACAAGTTTAAGAGCAGATATACCGTGGGTTAATCAATCAGATCGGCTCGTAAGCCAAGAGATACTTTTTGGTTACCCATATGAATAAGAAACAAATAGATCTATGTATTTAGTGGCGCGTTAGCTTGAGTATTTCATTTAAACACATAGGTTGACTCAACCTCAAATGATAAAAAAAGACGTTGCCTCATGAATGAATAATTTGTTATTGCTGATGTTTTATCCGCTTGCTTGTATTTTTCCGTCAGTTCAAGATCAGGGAATAGAGATAAGAGTCATCGAAGAAGGTAGGCACCATTCACTTCTCCACAGACTAAAACAAATTTCAGAACGCAATACCTAGCATTCAAAAACCAAGAACAAAACAGAAAAGCCAAAGAAAAGCATTGTTGTAACTTTGAAGCAATTCGGTTCGACCCTTTTGCCACTATAAGAAACGCGTTAAAAGTAATTTAGCCTCCAGTTTGAAGTTTACAAACAACCACATTTTGAGTCAATTTAATGACTGTAATTTTTGTTTACGTAATATGCTTAATCCTACTTTGACTGATTCTCAATTATTATTTAGTGGAGGGAAGACTTATAGATTTTTTCACCACTAACAATATTTCGCTTTTTGTCATAAAACACTCACATAAAAAATCGAAGTGGGCTAAGAACATCGGAGACTTAATCGGCTGAGTCCAGTGCACCACATTTTTGATGTTACCACATTTTGTCGTCATATGTTATCTATGAATGAACAAACGCACGGAAATATAGGTTACTTGTTTGATCGACCGTGAAAAGTTTTCATATAATGGTTTTAATAAGGTATCAAAGCCACAAAGAGATATTTGGAAAGAGTAAAAGCGGAGCGTAAATGATTGAGGACGGAGAAGTTACACGATGCAGTTACCAAATGCAAAAAGCACGGTATAGTTCGTTTAACAAATTTGGCGATTTGGCCAACTACAACCACCTGAGGAAACACTTTTTAACCTTATTCCCTTTTTGTGTTTATTTTATTGAACACAGTAGAAAACCAAGAGGAAGTGGGGAGCACTGACGATAGTGAGGATGAATCGCAAGAAGAACAAGGAGATGGTGAGCACCATGCAGGATCAGGCGAAGACAATGAACAACCTTTTGAATCCCAGAGGGTTGAACAAGAACAAGGAAAAGAAGAAGCGACTGAACAGCAGGAAGTTGAACGTGAACAAGACGAAGAACGAAAACAAGGCCCAGAAGAAGCGACTGAACAGCAGGAAGTTGAACGTGAACAAGACGAAGAACGAAAACAAAGCCCAGAAGAAGCGACTAAACAGCAGGAAGTTAAACATGAACAAGACGAAGAACCAGAGCGAGGCCAAGAAGAACCCACTGAACAGCAGCAGGTTGAATCTAAAAGAAACGAAGGACCAAAAGATGACCATGAAGAACCAACTACAGAGCAGGAAGTTGAACAAGATCATCAAGCAGATTCAAAGGGAAACAAAGAAGTAAGTGAGACGCAACGAGAAATACAAGAGCTAAATGAAGCCGATGAAAAACCTGAGCGAAAGCTGAAAGGAGACGACCAGGAATCCAAACAACAGGGCACTCAACAACAAGTAGAAAAAGAACCGAACGTCGACCATGCAGGGCCTGATGAGCTAAAGGATGCAAGTAAAGAGAAGAACAAGTCGAAAAGAAATGAAAACGAAAGTGAACAGCAACAAGAGGAAAATGAACAAGATGAGCAGGAGAAAGAAGAACACCCTGAAGAAACCGAAAAGCAGCAAATTAATTGTGATCAAGAAGAACGAGAACAAGACCATAAGGATCCTAAACTCGAGCAAATTGGACAAGAAAAACCAAAAGGAGACGATGAAGATTCTAAGAAAGAGCAACTGGATTATGAACAACCAAAAGAAGACCATGAAGAACCTATGAAAGACCAACTGCAGCAAGAAAAACCAAAAGGAGAGAATCAGGAACCTAAACAAGAGCAACTGGAAACTGAAAAGCCAAAAGGAGAGTATGAAAAACCCAACCAAAAGCAACTGAAAGACGAGAAGTTAAAAGGAGCATATGGGGACTCCCAACAGCAGGCCGATGAGTCCGCGGAAGATAAATCTTCACGACAGCAGCAGCTGATTGCAGACGAAGGTATGTTTTGCCACCCTCCATTTTCGCCAAAATTCAAAGTTTTGGAGCATTAAGAGAGTGTCTCTGTAAGAGCGGTCCGGTCGATTTTGCTTGAGACACGGATGTTTCGTTCTAGCATAAACACACGATTTCTAGGTAACGAACAGTCTTTATTTGTAAACTAAGTGCGCTCTCATGTAGATATATGTGATCTAAAACCTTTTCCGATTAGATAACATCGACCGCTGTATCATGTGTCACCTGAGGTGCACGTGATCTCCGAGTGTGCTCTCGTTACAACGGATATCGCTCGTTTCTCGTGTGTTGTAAGACATTCATGTACCTATACTAAAACCACAATCAGTTTGATCGGATCTCTTTATTTTTTAGAGTTTTACGGAAATTAAATTTCACTCGAGCGAAGGCTTGTTGTGACACTTTTCAAGACTTTAATTTCATACAACTTTAGAGGACAATTTACAAAAAACTACGGAACTCAGCAAAAAAAAAAAAATACCACAGCCATGTATATTAACTCTATCTTATCTATCGAGGCGACTTTCGTAAACATCACGTGTCAATCAAGGAAACAGGAAGACTTGAATGACACCTTATCGGTTCGCCTAAATCAAACACGCCAAAACCGATCAAATTCAAGGTAAATTTTCGAAAAAGTGAGGCGTTCTTAACTGATCCAACTAACATAGCTAGGAAGTAGGTGCCATAGAAAAGATAACTACAGAAAAAAACTTTGCGGCCCGACCTTTACGAGAACTTTATAACTCCGTGAACTTACCTAATTTTCGGCAATCTCCAAGTTTGGCCGCCATTTTGAGGGACTTGTCAACATGAAGCGTAACCGATATAAATAGGGCAGGTTAATCTAAAACCGTCAGAAATACATACGAAAGCAATTCAAATAAACTTTTCTTTCAATTCAAGCGGCAAAATTTGAAATTGTTCGTTAAACTTACAATCCTCATGCGACCATTTCTTTCAACAATTCAAACACTACAACTAGTGTTCGAATTCCCCTCGTCGATTCCACCGCAAGAAATAACCTGTGCCACCCAAGCTTCGACTCGAATATGAAGTACGAATCAAGTAACATAACTGCTTCATCTTCGCGGCAATATCACGCTGGTATTTTGATTTTCCGATCGACAAGAACGGTGATCAGGAATAGATCGGTTTGTTTACCTCGTAAACGTGACCGCTGACCAGCCGCTAAGTGAAAACAGCATAGCGCGGGGTGGGGTGGTTGGCGGGCTTATCGTCATAAGATATTCGAATGCATGCTCAAAAAGCTTTAGGACTATCAGTCTAAACAGTGAAGGCATGCTTCGAGGTACAGACAATTTTTATTTTATTCTCATAACTTTCTCCTTTAAATTAGCACTGGTATTAATTAATAGAGTTATCAGTATATTTTTAACCGGGCACCCATATAACCTTTTTGCTTGTCATCAGTGGTATAAAATAAAATGTCTTTTCCACCAGAACCTTTTATTTATGCCCCATTGCACGGAATGAACACTATACTTAGAATGTTTGCTCTAAGTAATTTTTTCTGTTCCCAAGAATGTATGCAAAGTGATAGAGATTTGATTCATTCCGCTGACACGTTCTTTTAAGTTATGGCGCGTGCAAGTTTTTTCTATCAAAAGTCGCGCGTGCAACACACCGGAATTGAAAATTCGTCGTAAAATCGCACGAACCTTAGAATGAGTTTAGGCAACTTTGACTTCTGGCGAGATTAAGAGAATGGTTCAAAGGACCCCTTGAGATTTTTTTTCAGGACTATAACTGAGAATTGGTAATAACTATGATAATCGTCATCATTTGCGGACGGTGCTTTTTGCCCATTGTTGTCATCATTATCGTTATCACGCCGGAAGAAGTATAAAGCCGGCATGTCGCCTTACCTAGCTACACATAAAATTGTTCTCTCTTTTGCTCCCCTTGGATCCTGGAAACTGTTACTATTAAGACGATCAACAAGAAAGCCTTTATAATTATTGAAACTTTTGATTAACAGAATGTAGGAAAAAATCGGTGGGGAGAGTTTTTCGCGTATCTTATAATCAGAACGATAGTTTTAAATAAAACAAATAACAATTCATTCAATTTACCTCAGTTGTCTCGTGTTTAAAAGTGGCGTTTCTGGGGACCGTGGATTCTTCTCTGATTCTTCTTGTCTCAGCCAAGACTCACTATCATCAACTTTTTTCTTGTGCTTCTTACGGCATGGGACACAGTGAGCTGAAGTAAGCGATTGCAAATTTCTCAGTTAAAGTAAAGCCCAGTAGCATCCATCAGGAATTAAAAACCGACATGCACTGTTTGCTTTTATTATTCTTAATCAAATAAGGGGTGTTTTAGTCTGCAAATTTAATCATATCGGTTAATGAGAATCATACAAACTGAGGAAAACTGACCGCAAATAATTGTGAACCGTACGCATGAGTAAGTAGATTGCGTTGTCAGGTGATTTGATCTTCTACAAAAACATTATTGATTATCAACCGAGCAACTTTGTACATATTTCCATCTGTGATGAAAAGCACTTACACATAGATCTATTTTTTTTTCAACGTGATGTGTACTTAAGTACCCTTCATCTAATAAAGAATTTCTTCTCTTTTCGAGCAGATATGTCACGTGACAAAAATAGATAACAGAAAATGTTACTGAAGACCACCTGATTCAACTGGAAAATAACTCCAAACAGCTTTTGAACGTCCTGAGACATATGCAAGGTAATTACATCTCTGCCTTGGATACGCTTCCTGACACCATCATGATCAGGGTACTGACGTGTTACCTTTGCACTTCTCCAAAACTTCCCCAGAGTGTAGCGATGCCTATAGCAAATCCACAATTTTTGGTTTATCCTCCAGAGCGAGGTGAAATAGGCCAATCCTTGCCAAGACTAGCTCATTTTCACTTAAAAACCTCTTTAGACAGGTGGCAGCTTATCAAATGATGTTTTACTTCGTCATTGTATTCAGACAGTCGTACCAAACCACTTAAGCCACACGATGAACCAAAGTTTTTTCCATCTTTGCTATTCAAAAAGCAGTCCTGAGACATAATGAACGTCTCGCTTGTGAACGACTTCTTCCTGTACTTATAATTGTTTCCAACGCGATACAAGTTCGGGAGATCTAAAGGAACTCATTATAACTTTGTATATTCGATACGATTTCAATTTCCGCGTCAAAGGAGAAGCCTACTGTAATTCGTGAGTGGTCAGTGGTTACGCTAGTGAGGTAAAGAATGGGTTTGTGACTTTCTCATTCGATTGAAAGACTCGCGTCACTCTTATAAAATGGTTGAACGGAATACAGACTTCGAGCAGTCTCTTATTTTTCTTAAAGATAGTGAGGTCACGCGTATCCTGTGAGCATGGTGAATCCGCGAGACGCGAGACTCGTATCTCGCGTCTTCGCCGCTCCATGCTCTCAGAGTTGGGCAAAGACAAAACACGTTATTTCCGGTGCGATACAAGAGGTTCAATGGTTATCTCGATTATCTAAACACATTTATTTACGTGGTAAAGATTTGTTTTTAACTCTATGAACTGATGCTAGTCCTATTTGGAACGAAGTGTATTTGAAATAAAAAAGAATACTAAGTAAAACAAAAGTTGTCTGCAACACGAAGTATGCCTTCGCGTTAAGACTGAGAATCCTAATGTTTATCGAATGTTCCCAAAAACCTTCTGATAATCTGCCCGCATCCACCCCTCACCCCGCCCCTCGCCACTGAACCGTACTGTTTTCACTCAGCAGCTGGTCAGCGGTCACGTTTACGAGGTAAACAAACCGATCGATTCTTGATCACCGTTCTTGTCGATCGGAAAATCAAAATACCAGCGTGATATTGCCGCGAAGATGAAGCAGTTATGTTATTTGATTCGTACTTCACATTCGAGTCGAAGCTTGGGTGGCACAGGTTATTTCTTGCGGTGGAATCGACGAGGGGAATTCAGAAAGTTGTAGTGTTTGTATTGTTGGAATAAATGGTCGCATGGGGATGGTAAGTTTAACAAACAATTTCAAATTTTGCCGCTTGAATTGAAAGTAAAGTTCATTTGAATTGCTTTCATATATATTTCTGACGGTTTTAGATTAACCTGCCCTATTTATATCGGTTACGCTTCATGTTGACAAGTCCCTCAAAATGGCGGCCAAACTTGGAGATTGCCGAAAATTAGGTAAGTTCACGGAGTTATAAAGTTCTCGTAAAGGTCGGGCCGCAAAGTTTTTTTTCTGTAGTTATCTTTTCTATGGCACCTACTTCCTAGCTATGTTAGTTGGATCAGTTAAGAACGCCTCACTTTTTCAAAAATTTACCTTGAATTTGATCGGTTTTGGCGTGTTTGATTTAGGCGAACCGATAAGGTGTCATTCAAGTCTTCCTGTTTCCTTGATTGACACGTGATGTTTACGAAAGTCGCCTCGATAGATAAGATAGAGTTAATATACATGGCTGTGGTATTTTTTTTTTTTTGCTGAGTTCAGTAGTTTTTTGTAAATTGTCCTCTAAAGTTGTATGAAATTAAAGTCTTGAAAAGTGTCACAACAAGCTTTCGCTCGAGTGAAATTTAATTTCCGTAAAACTCTGAAAAATAAAGAGATCCGATCAAACTGATTGTGGTTTTAGTATAGGTACATGAATGTCTTACAACACACGAAAAACGAGCGATATCCGTGTCTCAAGCAAAATCGACCGGACCGCTCTTACAGAGACACTCTCTTAAGAGTGATTGTAAGTAAAAATCAAAGAAATCGTGGCCACGGTCAAAAAATCGATTTCGCTCATACTTTGTCAGTTTGAAGGCCTAGGTAAGTAACTGAAGGATATGAGGTTAGTTTTTTGAAATATTCCATATAACGGCAGAAAACCACGAAAAACGGTCACCCTACCGGAAGCTCGGATTTCACCTGGCGGAAACTCGAAATTTCACACTTTTCAGCTTCTCGCTACACAGACGTTTACATCGCTGTGAATCTTTCTTAAGTATAATTGAATACATTGATTCTTCCTTAGTCAAACCATGGGAATTATTTTTATCTCTGCTTATTTGTGAGCGAACTGAGACCCGATCAAGAAGACACACTTTTCTCATTTACGCGAAGGTGTAAAATAATCCAAACTCAGCGACGAAAAAAGCTGACCGGTAGTTCTTCAAATCTTCTGATATCATAACCAAAGACAGTTCAGTCATTGATTTTAAGGTCTACGGTTTTAAATCTTTAGGATCTAGTAGCACTTTTGCATGAACGCCGATCAAAATTCGATAAAATTCCAATTGAGCGCCTTTGAAATCTACAACTCTACATAACAATGCACTATTGAATAAATTAATTCCTCGGCCAAAGTTTGTACATAAAACATGAGGGTTTTACTTTCTTAGCGGTTTGAACCTTTTAAAAATATAGATTGATGTTAAATATTGTCTACACAAGTAAAACAAACTATGAAACACCAAAATTACCACGAGCTGAAATTAAATCTCACAGGCTCGCTCCCTAATCTGTGTCACGCACGAGCGACTTCGCTACAATTAGTACAGTAACAAACAGATATTTACATCTGTTAATTTACAATAAGTCTTATTTTAAAATATCTTACTCAACGATGTGCCAGGTTCCCCAGTTAACTTGCTGAAGTAAAAATAAAGGAAAATATCATAATAGCAATTCAAACTGAAACGATAAGAATTGATTTTATTAAGAATGAGAAACTTTATGCCGTCGATAGCCAATCAGAAGTACCTGTTCTCACGAAAATTGCATCGTTCTTTAAATAAATAAATCGAATTATCTTTATCTGTGAAACATTGCATCTAAAACCAGAGTTTATTGTCGGGGAACTTCATAGAACAGCGATGTCTTGCTCGTTCTTGAATATTGTTGGTGGGATTTGCGGCGCAGACGAACGCGCAAGTTCTTCAACTTCCGTCACGCCTCTCACGCGGTGTAACAGGGATATCAAAAATCACAAAAAGTCGTTGAAATTTTCCGGAATTGAAACGGAGGTAGAATTAATTTTGGCGAGGTGTGGATGTTTTCAAAAGCCGGCGAATTTATCGGATATGACTATCTGTCCGGTTCATCGTGCCAAGTTAGGTTTAGGTTGGCGAAGGACGGGTAATCTTTGCACCATCCCGGAAGTTGTTTCTGGTCACTGCAAGGAGCTGAGGAAGGCACCCGCACTGGAAAAAGGAATAAATTTAATCCAATCCATGAAGATATTTGAGCTTTCAAAACAGCTCGTCCCTGTGGGCTCAGGTAAGCAACCAACTACTTGATGTTCTACCAAACAGAAACTGTCTCCAATGAATTATTTTTAGTCTATTCATTCTGATGACTTGAGAATATATGAAAGAATCATTTGTTTAAACGACGGAGAGAAATAAGTAAGGTTGATGAAGGACATTTCGTTACTTATCTCTTCATTCAGTTGTCCAATCCAATTTTTTTATAACAACCTTTATTTCATGCCTCTCATTTTTTTTATGGATTGCGCTTATATTAGTGTGTGCACTGTATAGTGCCCTGCCCACTTTGTCGCCAGGTATGTGAGTGAGTGAGTGAGTGAGTGAGTGAGTGCCGGTGTCGGTAAACAAACAGGTCCGCAGCGCGTGCACAGCACTACCCGCATGTATACAATGAGTTCCTATTTTTTATCAGTATCTCTCAGTTCGTACGCGGGGTGTGATTGGTCAATTTTGCGCGGCCCCCTAAACTTTAACTAGTTTCCATTCCCGCGCGCCCGATTGACCTCAAAGACATAATGAATATCTTACTAACCTCGTTTCACGGTCTGTAACTTGCAGTACGCATCTGGAATTCGGTTAGTAGGGGTTAATTTACTTTGTTTAAAACATTTCAATTTCGTTTCGCAAAAAGCCACTTGAGAAAGATATAAACAATAAACAAATAAAAGGATAGTCTAATCACAATGCTACTCCCCCCCCTTCTTCTCACCTCTTATCGCGCAGTCAACTTTCGATTGTTATTTTATTCTAAGGGTCGACAAAACTTCAGACTTTTGTGTTTAAAAATACGCGCCTTTCGGTAATTTCGGAGTTTTGACGGGAGTTTGACTATGTTTTTTCTAAAGGAATTTGCGTAAAATGCAGAAAGATGCTTAGTGTGTATAAGGAAAGAGCACCTGAGAAATGTCAGATGACCGCTGAAGTTTCAGAGATCGCCGAAACCTTGAACAAGTTAAACCTGGTGAGTATACGCACATGCTCTATTATATAATATGAAATACCGGTGGCAAGACACTTTCCCAGTTATATCGCTTATCAGAGACCTTATAGTCTTTCTGTCATGTCAGCCCATCTCTAAACGTTTCTTCAGGCCACCAATAAGCATTCATCCTTTCACTTCACAAAGTCATACAAACTCACAATCCAAAATCATTATGACGTCGTTTGCGTCTTGATCTATTCCCCACACTTTAAAGTATATTTAAGGTCTTTTTTTTAATTTTTATTTTATTTGCCGGGGGGGGGCTGGGTGGGAGGCAGGCGAGGGGGCAGGAGAGAGGAGGATGTAGATTGGATGGGTGGCCAACCCTCTCCATTGTGTATCTGCAGAAGTAAGAAAATTAATTTGTACATCAAAACCTAAATACGTTATATTACACCATTTGAAATCTAAAAAGCTTGCGTCTAGGACTGTTAAATTACTTGTCCTATGATATGTGTCCATGGCAGCCGAAATTAGACAGCTCTTAATTACAATTTCGTTAATATAAAGCTTAACTGGAAAACTTGGTAATCCAGAGTCGGAAGCAGGGTTCGTGAATGATATAAGGAAGTCATAGGTGTTTTTTAACACTAACTTCACTAGAAATGTCGAACTAGCCCACGAATCGTGGGCGAATCTTTTGTTCATTGTTTATAGAAAATATTTTAAATTTTTCGCACTACAGGTCGATCATGAAGCTGACACTGATATTTCCCTTCCTGTACCGATCACTGATACTGAATGCAAAGAAGGTAGATCTAAACGAGAGAGCCTTTACGTGCCAGACGAAGATTCGCAAGAAAGCGAAGATGACATAAACTATGTGCAAAGTGAATCCCTGAAACAGCTCAATCGCTTTCTACAGCTTCGTGACACCAGCCCAGTCCGCCACGTACTATCAGTACCATGGAATGTAGCTCAAAGCCGTACTAAACGCCGTTATTTGAGAAAAGCTGAACAGTGTGCTTCAGCAGTAATGGAAGTCCTTGCTCCTGAAGATTCGAATTGCTTGTGGAGGGAATTTTGTGAGCGCGAAGTGAATCGAAGAACAACTGGCGGGAAAAGTTGTAAGGAAGTGGAGCTTCTTCAAGCGTTTGCCGAGAGTTATTTGAACGCTCAACACTGGAGTACCCGTCGGCAAATACTCTCAATCCTGGCTGACAAGTTGTCTTTCAAAGAGGTACAAGAATTTATCCCAATCCTGACAAGTTACCGCTTTGACATAGCGCGACACCACACCCTGCTTCATGGAAGAGCAGAACCGATTCCTCGCCAAGAAAACAGGAGAATGAAAGTTGACCAAGGAAAATTGGAAGATTTCATTTCATTTATCACAAGTTCACATGTGATTCAAGATGTTCCATTTGGTGAAAGGCTTTTGAAGTTATCAACCGGTGAGGTTATTAAAACACCAAATATAATCAGAATGATGATTCCGGAGCGTATTGTTCAACAGTACCAACAATATTGCAGTGAAAGAGGTTTTGAGCCCATGAGCAGGCGAACACTGCATAGAGTGCTAGATGAGTGTTCTGCGTCTGTTAGGAAGTCTTTTCAAGGACTTGATAACTTTTCATCTCAAGGAGCAGAGGCATTTGATGACCTGGACAAAGTGGTCGATAGACTGGTTGATTGTGGAAAAACAGAAGTGTGGGCCAGGGAAATGAAGCAACAGTTACGCTCATCAAAGCAGTACCTGAAAAGTGACTACAAGGTATTTGATTTATTTCATTACACGGTTTGTTATGAAGTACTTCAAAAGAAAGGCGCAAAACTGACAGAAAGTTGATGCAACAACACAGGCAAATTATTTTCCTAAAGTTCAAATCTTTTAAAATGCATAATATTGATACTTGAACTAGTTCCAGGTCCTCTCGTGTGTAACTAAGGAAGGAATTATTGTTGATAACCTGTAAGTTATATTTATACATTTTGCAAACAAAGGGAGACCGTCGGCCTTTTCAATGTAACTGTTTTATAGAAATAGTAGTTAAGATCAGGACGATATAATTACTGTATTTCCTCCGCTAAGTGCCCGGGCGCTGGATCGAGTCAGGAAGGGGCTCCTAATATAGAGGTTGGGCGCTTGTTCCAAGGGCGATTTACTTAAGAGGAGCTCGCTTATTGGAGGAAATGCGGTGATTGAAATTGTTTACGTTTTTGTTGTCTTTGGCTTGTTTGAGGTCCATGTGGTTGAGTCTTCGAGCATTGCTGATCATTGTAGGACTTACGCCTTAAGTGACTCAACAGACTCTGACTTCCAAGGCCACTGCAGTCATTCACACAACGAAGCATGTGCACAGTGTTGCCAGCTGCAAGAAGTTCTAAGCATCTTGGAGAGTGAGTGTTCAAGTGCAGTTTGTAACGAGGAGCAGAAATCGGACATGCTACACGCTGTTAAGCAGGCCAGAAATAATATCATGAGCTGGAAAGCCCACCAGTTGCGCTCCGTTCACCAAGATCAGGCCAAATGTTCTGTTCTAGCTAAAATGAAGAGCAAATGCGACGTGTTACTAGTGCAGGATTGGGCAATGAAATTTATGCCACGAAAATTTCGAGAGCCGCAATCAGACTGGTTTGCTAAGCGCGGTTTACCATGGCACATAACAGTTGCTATTAGGAAGTCGGAAGAAGGCGGGCAGTTTGAGTCTCAAACATTCGTACATGTCTTTCAGAACTGTTAACAAGACAGTACTGTAGTGGTATCGATAATGCAGGATTGTCTTGTTTCGCTGAAGAAGGAAATGCCGGAATTAGAAAGGGCGTTTTATAAACAAGATAATGCCGGCTATTACCACAGCGGATACACTATCGTTTCAGCAAAATTTGCAGGCGACATTGCTGGCGTGGGCGTGGAACGGAACGACTTTTCCGATCCTCAAGGTGGAAAAGGAATATGCGACCGCCAAGCAGCGACTATTAAAGGAGACATTGGAAGATATGTAAACGAGGGCAATGATGTGACAACAGCAATTCAGCTCAAAACAGCCATAGAGTCTGGTCCAGGATCTTGCGCTAAGGCTAGTTACGCTACATTCAACCCGTCAAGCACTCGGCACGTCAAATGGGATGGTGTAAGCTTACTCAACAACTTCAAGTATGAGGAGAACGGAATACGAGCGTGGAGGGCATTTAATGTGGGTCCTGGAAAGTTGCTACCGTGGTCTCAGTTTGAAGGAGTTTTGCAGGTCCCGGAAACTCTTGAAGTGGTTGATCCCCCATCGCAGAAATTGAGTACTAAGCCATCTTTCAAGAAGGTGAGACACAGTAATGTAAATAAAAAATCTGCAAGTGATCCAAACGCAGCCAGTGATGCCAATAGCCGAGAACAAGAAGATGATGATGGTGAAAACGAGCAAGCCTCGCCGCTTTTCCCTTGCCCCGAGGAAGGGTGCATTAAAGCATACAGCCGCTTTGTATCATTACAAGCACATCTAGACACGGGGAAACACAAGCGACTACCTGAACAGGAAACGCTGTATGACAAAGCAAAACGAGGATATGCTTCAAAGCTAATGGATGAAGGTAGCAGGATTTCCACTGTGCAGTTACAATGTGAAGAACAAAACAGCCAATGCTTTTCGCCCCTTACAATGGGATGGGCACTTAAGACAATCGCAAAGAAGACACGTTTTACGCAAAAACAGAATGAATTTTTGAAACAACAATTTGAAATTGGCGAGCAGAGTGGAAGGAAAGCAGATCCGAATGAAGTCTCAAAAATGATGAGATCTTCAAGGGACGAGTTAGGAGCTCGTCGATTTCTACAAGAAAAAGTTCTAACAGGACAGCAAATCACTGGATTCTTCTCACGACTGGCAGCAAAGAAAAGGCTTTCTCCCAGTACAGTGAACCGGGAAGAGTCGGACGAAGAGACCACTAGAGAAGATGATAGAGCATCACAAGAACAGGTAATCCAATCTGAAATCTGCGCGCAAGTGATGAGAGAGGTTTCCCTTCAGCACCCCATTGTATCGTCTTCGGGTTACAACATCTGTGAACTCATGCGCATGGGCAAGAAAAAGCTGATGTCACTGAGTGTGGACATGCTGCGCAATATTTGCGATGAACTTGGTGTGGACGTCTCTGATATAGCACAAAGACGAAAGAATCCGTTTATTAGTCGTCTTTCAAAGCTTGTAGGCGAGTGCGGCTGTACCTCATAAGCAGATTAATAAATGTTTTCTGTTGACTAATTATGCCTTGCGCATAATTGTATACAAGATAACATCATTTATTTTCTTTCGAAAAAATCGTTTCATTTGATCGTTATCTTTTTTTAAAAGTGTGTTCAGTGAAGAGGTAGATATACTAATGGTATGGCGACCACTTCAAGGCTGCCACCGAATTAAACCAGCCAACCAGTCCGTAATGTAAGCTAATTACAGTTGTATATCCATTCAAAGTTTTAAGGCTAAAAAGTTTGAAATTGTCTCCGCAAGAAGCCAAGAAAAATTCAAAGTAACAAAGCTTGACGTACAAGATTGATCAAAGATCTACTTAAATATAGTTTTGTGGGGAAATGGCCATATTGGAGTGATGCAACGACCTTAATTGTGCTATTAAACGTAAACATATAAATGTTGATGTGACGTTTCCACTAGTACTGTGCAAACTGTGCACTTTGTGGGTGGTTGGGGAGAGAGAGTAGTATGGTTGTTAAATCCTTTCCCCCACCCCCTTCCCTCCTTTTTAAATGTCGTAAAAATGACAGTGCACATTATTTATTCTTCGGTGCCCTCTTTGGAAAATTCTTAGTATTCTTCATCGAATATTGTCAAAATTAAACTTTATTTTCTCTATCAATGACAGACTGTAGTGTTGTTTGACAAGCGCAATCAATAAAACATGCAAGTCGTAAAACTCATAGTGTTTTTAATAGTCGCATTGGACAACAGAATGAAGAGGATACAAAACTCATTGGAGACAGTTCCTGCTTGGTAGTACATTTTTTAGTTGTTATTTACCTGAGCCCATAGGGACGAGCTATTTTGAAAGGTCAAATATCTTCATGGATTGGAAAAAATATATTCCTATTCCAGTGCGGCTACTTTTCACAGCTCTTGCTGAGTGACCCGAAACAACTTCCTGTATGGTGCAAAAATTAATACTTTTGAACATGACGTATTACTCAGTAAGTGACACAGGCATAATGGGAAAAAAAATTCGAGTGCTTCATGGGACAAACATCCTGCATACTGCTAGGATTGGAATGTCATGTGTGGCATACGCGCAATGGAATAAATGTGATGGAATATTTTTAAGCCTGGTGAATAAATGAGAATGATGTATTATTCAGTAAGTGACACAGGCGTACTCGGGAAAAAAGAAATCCGAGTGCTCTTGGCCATCAGGAGTCGAAACTATCGACATCGTGTCAGGTTATGCCTAAGTGACACGATGAGACGGTACGGGTAGTCATCTCCAATAAACTCGTTGGCTTTTAAAAAACACGCAATCTCGCTAAAATCAATTCTGGTTCAAGTCCGGAGAGTTTTTTAGGACTTCGTGTGATGTTTTATATCCTTGTTACACAGCGTGAGAAGTGTGACGAAAGCTGAGTAAGGGTAGAAATTAGCCATTGGAAGTTACTTAGCAAGTGCGTTCGTCTGCGCCGCAAATCCCACCGACAATATTCAAGAACGAGCAAGACGTCGTTGTTATGTATGTCTATTAACTTCGCCAACAACATACTCTGGTAATATGGTTAAGTAGATTTGTTTATTTAGAGAACGATGCAATATTTGCTTTTCGTGGAAACAGTTACTTCCAATTGGTTTTCGAGGGCACAAAACTTCTCATACTAAATAAAATCAATTCTAATTGAGCTAGAATTACTATCAAGGTTTTCTTTTTTTTTCAGCAAGTTAACTGGGAAACCTGGCATATCTTTGAGTAAGATATTTTAGAAATACGACTTATTTAAAATCAACGGATGTAAATATCTGTTTGTTACTGTACTAATTGTCGCTAAGTCGCTCGTGCGTGACGCAGATTAGGGAGCGAGCCTGTGAGATTTAATTTCAGCTCGTGGTAATTTTGGTGTTTCATAGTTTGTTTTACCTGTGTAGACAATATTTAACATTCATATATATTTTTAAAACGCTTCAAACCGCTAAAAAAGCAAAACCCTTATGTTTTATGTACAAACTTTGGCCGAGGAGTTAATTTATTCAATAGTGCTTTGTTATGTAGAGTTGTAGATTTCAAAGGCGCTCAATTGGAATTTTATCGAATTTTGATCGGCGTTCATGCAAAAGTGCTACTAGATCCTAAAGATTTAAAACCGTAGACCTAAAAATCAATGACTGAACTGTCTTTGGTTATAATATCAGAGGATTTGAAGAACTACCGGTCAGCTTTTTTCGTCGCTGAGTTTGGATTATTTTACACCTTCGCGTAAATGAGAAAAGTGTGTCTTCTTAATCGGGTCTCAGTTCGCTCACAAATAAGCAGAGATAAAAATAATTCCCATGATTTGACTAAGGAAGAATCAATGTATTCAATTATACTTAAGAAAGATTCACAGCTATGTAAACGTCTGTGTAGCGAGAAGCTGAAAAGTGTAAAATTTCGAGTTTCCGTTAGGTGAAATCCGAGCTTCCGGTAGGGTGACCGTTTTTCGTGGTTTTCTGCCGTTATATGGAATACTTCAAAAAACTAACCTCATATCCTTCAGTTACTTACCTAGGCCTTCAAACTGACAAAGTATGAGCGAAATCGATTTTTTGACCGTGGCCACTTTTTTTTAATTTTCCTTGATTTTTACTGACATTTACTCTTAATTTCTCGTTCATCAGTCTGGGTAGAGGAAATATTTCTTCATTACTCCAAAACTCTTGGTTATTTGTTTTAGGCGACAATGTTAACTAAAGTATCATGATAATGAGTTGCTTTGTTATTCAACAGGAGATTACGAAGAAGATGATGCGGTACTAGATACACGTCTGTAATTGCTAGCATTGACTCATCAATTCCTTTTCAGTTCTAGTTATCGTTTTAGTAATAGAAAGGTTACATACCGTTATATCGTGAAAATAATGCATTTATTTAACCAAGAGCCTTAGAGGATAACTCATATAAAGTATTACAGTGATTAGTGCGAGCCCGCAATGTTTGTTTTCATTTTCTGATAGTCTGAGTTGTCGTAGACAAGTCAAACAGCTACAGGAGAAAGGAAGTTAGTATGGTATGCTAAATAGATAATCGTGAAAGCATATTTACGGTCGTGTTGCGTTTCCAGTGTCGTCAGAAGTTCCGAAACTGATTTTATTTCAATATAATTAGGTTTATTAGTACTTATAAACATGATTTAACTATTTACTCAGCATTCAGTTGCATCTATTACTGATTATTTATTGACTTCAGTCCTAACATGTTATGTTC
>NC_142671.1:30472456-30514956 GCF_964200805.1 Pocillopora damicornis
AAGATGATTTCTCGCCGTTTGAAGTAGGAGTCTTCTTTGTAAGAATGTGTTTCTTTTGAATAATCCGGGGATTAGATTGTTTCCTCTCAGCAGAGTTGCTAATCGCAGCATATTTACTTTCCTCGACACCTCGACCTTGCCGCTCCAAGATTTCTCTCCTTTTACGCTCATAAAATCCAAAAAAGGATTCACCTGAATATTTGTTGACGCATTCCCGTCAGTCAACAGGATAGTCGCACACTCTTCATTCCCCAGTCGTTCTGTCTTCGAGATTTCGCACATCTATGTCAAATTGAAACTTATTCAGTTCGCTAACTATAAACTCCACTAAAGTGGCGTTACCTGTGCGAACGGAGTGCATGACTGGAGTGCTTCCGTCGTCATTATGTAGGTTCAAATCAACGTCCTGTTTAGCGACATTAACCAGTAGTCTAACAATATCTTCTCTGTCGTCGATGCAAGCCCCAGACAGCACATGTCGGCCCTTTTTTATCAACGATGTTTACATACGCACCGTGCTGCAACAAGAGTTTGAGTAAGTTGTTACGTGTGCGACATTTCTCGTCAGGTAACTGCGCAGCATGCATAAGAGGAGTCAAACCCTGTTCGTCCACAAAATTCAGGTCAACTCCGCTCTCGATAAGAGTGTCTAAGAGAAAATTTTTTCGAGCTTTGATCTCTTGTCGGTCCAATATAGCGCTCTTCTTCGATACAGTTGCTACACTGAATAGCGTCAAACGAAGCAGAAAGCTGTATTGCCCAATGCAACTAGTCGCGGTTAGTTAACCTTTGACGACTAAAGATCTAACAGATAGACAATAACTTTTTAGCATTCAGGGGCTGAAAACCTCTAACTAAATGATAGAAAACTCAAAAGAAGTAATTATAAGCATGTCAGACGAAAGAGCCAAACAGACGAAACTGGAATCCAAACGCAATTCAAGATGGCTGCTTTATTTTCCTTTTAAGCTTTAAACACAGACTGCATTTCACAAAATTTAACTGAGTCGTGCTGTGTCATAACTTATGACTTATCTACCTTGAGAACAACTTAAATAGTTCCTTTTGAATATCACTCTTAAAGAAGGAATAGAGAACTGGATTGACAGCAGTGTTGGCAATCAGCACCAGATAAACCATATATCTGAGCGTCCCAGAGAAGGGACATAAATTGGTGAGAAAGCAGAGACAGTGGTAATTCCCTCCGAGGTACGTGATATTGAAGGCGGTCATCACCAATATGATCAAGACGGTGGAACTCCTGTGTTGCACTCTGAATACTGCAGGTGGCTGAATGTTCTGTCCACTCATGTTCATAGCATGGTTGTTGCGAACTTGAGCAATCAGTTCCCTGGTCTGGCGGTTGACTTTCCAGGCAATGCAAAGGAGATGAGAAGTTGCAGTGACAAAGATAACGAGGGGCAGAATCTGGAAAATGAGCACTCGGGATATTTCCACGAACATGGTAAATGTCGGATTGTGATTGTAAGTGAAGATGGAAGGCAAAAAGAAGAATAGAAATGGGCCATTCCAAACCGTAATAATCATCACCCAAACAGTTTCTTTCATCATGTAAGACATGTGCCACAAAGGCTTTGTGATGGCAAGGAAGCGGTCGACCGTCATGGCGAAGAGATTGGTGTTGGAGCAATACAAGAAGGCGAAGCTGACTCTGAAAAAGAGACCAGCATGGGTGAGGTCGACTGTGTAGAAGAATTTGACGCCCAGGTTTTGTCCTGATGAAGTAAATCACAAGACCGTTTCCAGTCACAGTGACTAAAATTAGGACCCATCCACTCACCCAAAACCATATATCAGGCATGTCAACTGACCAAAAAAGAGCAAACAAAAATAATAGATATTTTGAAATATTAGGGAATCTCAAGATCTTGCCATTTGTTTGATCATTTCGTTGCGGAGAATCATAGGAAAATAAATTTTTCCAAATTTTTGTCATGGTTCTTACTTCAGCTGTACATATTGAATACCAAAATGAGTGGAGCGGACTAAATTTTGCGTAAGAACTGCTAACTACCCGCTGATCGCAAAAGCTCAAAACTGTAGTGTATAATTTGCCTAAAAACAAATTTTTTTCAGAAATAAGTGGAATGTTCTTCTAGAATAAAGTAATTCCAAGTGTGTTTCATTTGGGGTTTTGCACAATGTTATAGTTAGCATTATCAACGAGGTATTTTCAGCCGCATCAAAATTAGTCCATGGTTACTAAAATCAGTCCAGAGCAAATTTGGGAATCATACATAAAGGTTTGAGCGTATGGAAGGCGTTTGAATCTAGCAATTCGGAGATTACAAACTGTGGTGTAAAGATGGAGCACCAAAGATTAATTTTTTGGATTTACATCATTGAGGTTTTTTTTCAAACAACAGGGCATTTTGCCCGCAAAAAGCATTGGTTCTGATTATGCTTAAGCCTACCTGATATCAAAATTTGACAGAAATCGAGTATAGAGGCCTTTCTGCGATGCTTTTAATCACCGTGCGCAAGCGTGGTTCTGCATGCATAATTATGTGTCAGTTTTGAGCAGAAGTTCATGTCGGTAACAGACTAGGCTAATTCATTTCAGTTTAAAACGAACTTTTTACACAACCCTGGAACGCCTTCAGTTGTTTACATATCAAAAAGGAAGCCTTTCTCGTCACTTTGTTCTTGAAAAAACCTACCTGCTAATGCTTTTGATTGAAAATTTGGCTGATTTCTGTTGTTAACTGCAAAGTTTCGCCATGCGACTAACTCACGGCTTGTGGCGGCTAATTTCGCACTTTTTGGGGGCATTATCAAGCGAGCTTTACGGTAGTCGGCTTACTGTAATTTCTCCTCTCGCTATCATGGAAATTTCGTTAGTTAAGTTGCATCTTAGTGAAAACCAACGGAAAATCGTAAAAACGCAAACGACTACCGAAGGTGATTAAAGTTTTCTTTGAAACGCAATTGCGCGCGGTGTTCCATTTAACTAGGTTATTGAACTGAGTACTTGCAGTTTTTAATAAACTGTTAATTAACTTTTGCTTTATGTGGAAAATGACAAAATGAAGTAAATGAGTGCGAATGAGTGCGATAAATTAAATTATTGTTTTTTTAGAGGGCACGGTAACGAATCTTGCAATCTGATTGGTTCTTTACCCGGTCAGTATTTTCCTATCTCTGCCCACGGGCCACGGTAACGCTTTCGTGAGTCGCCGAGTACATCCCAACTTTCTTAGTCATTTTTCATAAATATACCTCGTTTTCCGGCTGGGCAGTATTTTTAAGCAAACACGTCGGTCACTACCTCAAGCCGATAAATAACTTCTGAATCCTCTCTTTTCTCTCTATCAAATCACTTTGGTTGACAGAAAAATATTGGTTTCAGAATGAATTTGTATAAACAATAGTGTCATTACGTTGGCTGACAAGCGGCCTAAAAACCGTCTGCAATTAATTTTAATCGTTCACAAAAAGTACCCAGAAAGTTGAAACGTGAGGTATTTGGTTACAGTTCAACTGAACGATGGAACTTTCATTCATTTAATATCTGAATTTTCTCGAGCAATTTGTTCATAGTGAAAGAGCGAGCGAAGTTTTAATTTAAGTTCTACAACAAATATACGCTCCTGGTGAGTCTTTCCAATTCCGTTCAATTTGGACATTTGTACCTTAAATTGCACAACAGAAATTGAAGGAATTTTTTGAGAAAAGGCTGCATTACATTCCCTTGTGTCTCGTTGGAGTGTGCCGTTCGAATTTAGTTTTTGTGAAGGAAAGATCAGAGTTAAACACGCCATTACAGCAAACAAACGAGCAAAGTCTCACAACTTCAAAATAAAAAAAATTGAATTTACTCACAATTACTTTCCTCGCCGTTTACTTAACGAACAGAGGTAAATCTTCATACATGAATGAATGGTCGATGAGAGTGAATAATACTTTCCGTTAGATCATTGACTGATTTTGAAGAAAACATTGTCGTGACAGCCCTTGCCAAACTAGTTCTGTTGTTTTTCAAATTTTCCTACGCTTTTTTTTTCTTGCGCGCTCTCTAATTGACAGGTGTCAGATTGTGACAGATACTTGTAAAAATAATGTTTCAAAGTTTGTTTGGAAGCCTTTTAAATCACCTTTATCGTTACGGAAATGAAAATGTTTCGCTGAGGCATCTCTCTTTAATTTGCATCACCTCTATTTTAACTACCATTTACTCACTCAAAAATTGTTCAGTTTGTGGAAGATCTTGCCGTATTTACGGCCCTAAATCATTCGGGTTCTTTCGGAAAGAATTTCGTCAAGTTTAAAAACAATAAATATGTTATTTACCGGCTAAGGGTCGGTCCGTATGGTGAAAAACTGTGACCTCGGTCTTGAAAATGCTGCCCTCGGCCTACGGCCTCGGGCAGCATTTTCAAAACCTCGGTCACAGTTTTTCACCATACGGACCTCCCAGCCGGCAAATAACATATATATATATCTGTGGCGTCATTTTTTGAAAGCAATCGGAACACGGAGCAAATTGACCGTCATGTAAAGCGGTTTAACCAAAATTTTTCGTATTTCGATTGAAGGTTCAAGATGGAACCATACCTTTAGAATCTATCCGTCAACTTTCCTCTTTGAACTTGATTGTCTTAATCATTCTTACACAGAGGGACTTATTCCTAGGACGCTGCAGATCTGTAATTGACACCATTATTATATACCTAGTCGCTATCTTCAGTCGAATTTAAAAAAATGCGGTGTTTCAGTTTTGGACGGTCCACTTGAAAAGAAAAATTGATCAGAATAACAACCAATGTCGGTTTCAACCTTAAATGCATGAGTAGCACATGAAAATCTAATGCATCATTGACTAAAAGTCGCCACAACAAGTTCATTCTAGAATTGACCTTCATTTCAATGCAATCTGCCAACTCTGTGGCGTCTTTTCGATCATCGTAAACAGTTTTCTTAATTTTCAAGGTTTACTTTCACCTGTCATAAATAACCTTTCACTTATTTCCTTTTGTTTATCACTGAAAAAAGTTTGGTTATCTCGTTCTCCTCGTCAAGAAAGAAATGCATTGAACCCAACAAAATTACGAGCTTTGTTCATTGACAGTTCAGTGAGGAAACGATATAGTCAACAATGATATCAATTCACCACGTAATAATGAAACAATTTTTTTGTGTTTCTTTATTATGGTGCTCGTTTCGAAATACTTCACTTCCATGTTAACTATCGATTATCAAAACCGGCTGTATATTTTAAGTGAATTCTGTTTAGGTCTTCCAAGGTGAGCTCGCCGTCCGCTTTCCAGGTAATTCACTTTAAAGAAATGATGACGTTTACTTTTCAATTAGCTGGGACTCAAAGCACCAATCGGGTAAGCTGTCTCTATGGTCATCTCACGGTCTTTGTTTTGACAGCAGCTGTGTCTTATTTCTTTAGAAGCCGACATTTTTATCTCTCCTGATAACAACTGCAACTTAAATTTGCCAACTTCGCTGTTGCATGAAAAGGTTTGATTAATATGCAGCTTTGCTTTTAATTTTGCCGCTAACAAGTGAAACGACGACCTCTTTGCTACAACGGAAAGTCATTTTGATATCAACCACTTTAAGAGCTTTTTCGTAAACCTCCATGTTGGGCGGACGATCTCTATCCAGATAAGTGTTTGCAGTAGGCCTAATTTAACAGAAAAAGTACTAGTTTCAAATTACTTCGGCAAAGTTTGGACGGAACCTACGTACATTGCCTTCCAGTGAGCACAGCGCATACTCTCTTAAGCGGTATCAGTTGCTATCAACCCCGTTATTCAGTTGAGAATTAAACCTGGGCACAGTTCCCGAGCATAATATCAGCTTGTTTACGAAGACAATGTAAGTGCAAACTTTTAAGTCTTAACTCGATAACCGGGCTGGGGTATTCATAGGAGATACTTTCAACAACGGTTACAATCTTGCTGATCAGACTCAAAGGCCTAACAGTTAGTCCACTGGACTCCAGATCGAGAGGCCTGGGTACGAGGCCTGACCGGCTCATCGTGTTATGTTCTTAGGCAAGACACGTGACTCTTGCAGTGCCTCTCTCTCTCTTTGTAGGAGTGTAGATGGGTATCTGCGAATTGTCAAAAAGACGTGACGAGATACCATTGGTAAACTGTGGCGATTAGCATCCCACCCTGGTCCCTTCATGCTACAGATAAATTCAATTCATGTGCAACTTGGACGGAGATCAAACCACTTTCCTTTACCCTTTTTTAACCATGTTGGCTCGCCTGAATCAGGTGTTATTTTGCGATAGATGCCGCATTAATGTGCGAGGTCTTTCTACCATTATTGTCTGAAAGAAATGTCTATCAGCTTTAAGCATGTAATAAATATATCAGTTGAGTCCAGTTGTTTCATACTAGAGATTCTTAATTATATTTGATTTTTTTAAAGACAGACAGTAAACTTTTCCTTTCCTGATTTGGTAAAAAACTGGTATTTATTGGCTCCTGTCCGGCACCTATGAGAAACGTTTAAGGGGTAGGCTTAACCTATTTTCCAAATAAAATTTACGTTCTTGAAAAGCTAGCTAACTCTTTAACTCACTGAATACTCAAAGGGATTTGTCAAACAACAAAATTCAGAGTCTGCCCATGGATGTTTTTGGCAAACTTACCCGGACGGAAAAGCTGTAAGTGGCATTCAGTAAAAACTTCACAGCAAAGCGAATTATAATGTACAGTTTTCCATAGAGCTTTAAGCAAATTAATGCTTTATGACCATTATAAGAACAGAGCTGCGCGAATTTAGATTTTGTGACTCTTACGTGAAGCGTATCAAAGTAAACTCCATAAGCTCAACTGGCTTTATATAATGCTAGCTTTGGTGGAGTTCATCATCGAGAACAATTGAAGAAGAGAGGTCAATATTAAATTCAATTGTGTCACACAGCCTTTTGCTTTACGTGACTGGTGACTATAATATTTTTGCTGAGTAACCAGGGAACTCTGTTAAGATTGATTTGGGATGTAAGTGACTTATTATAGTTTGGTGCGTCAGTACTGAAAAGTGATGTCATGATATGAAAACGCCCATGTTAACAATGAACGTGCAAATGGTATCTTTAGCCTAAATTCTCAGGATCAGGAGTAAACAGTTTATGTACTCAGCAAAAATGGGTAGAAACTTTGTAAGTCTTCAAAATAGCTTTGTCAGAAACAATAAGATTTTATTTCATGCCTATTCGGAGAGAACAAGAACCTTTCCAAGAATCTCAAATTCTATTTAAACCGACTTTTTTTTCATTTTACATATCACTCACAGCTTACTCTCCAGTAACAAACTTCAGCGCTTGCCAAGGTTCAAAAACCTCTCCGAGTTGAAAATATTGTAAGTGATTCACGTTTGTGAAATAACTAGCTCAGTACGTGTCTTGTGTAATGAGCATTAACTTAAAGGTAGCGTTGGCCAAAACCAAAGGATCAGCTTGGGTACGGACTATTTCTCTGGCATCTCCTTATGACTTAAAAGTTTGTTCAACGATGTTAATTGAGTAAAAAATAAAAAATAAACATTTACTTTGGAAAGAGATGCCATGAACTAAGAATTACCAGGGTTCAAATGTTTAAGGTGATAGAACAAAACATAATACAACACATCCCCTACAATACTTTAACAGCACCCTCCCCTTGGGCTTGACAAGGACCATATGCTAGAAATGATCGCTGATGATTGATGATTAACCCAAATTAAGTGTACTTTGATTGGATAAACCTCAGAAACCTTAGCAGAATTCTGAAAAAGATGCTTTGTCATCCATCCCAGATAGCAACTTCCACCTTGGATTTCTCCAGAAAAAGACAGAAAAAGAAGAGAATTAGAGATGTAGCAATTCTCTCCCACGCCTCCGAAAAAAATCAACAGATTAGTGAAACAATGCTTTTATAGAAGTCCAAATATTAGCATGCGCTAAGTTTTGACATTTTCAGCAAGGTAACCGCAAACTGCATATCAGTCTAACTTTCCGGCTGTGAGGTTTTGTTCTGTTTTGTTTTTTTTTTTCACCATATTACTATGTTTTCGATATCGGATAGCTCTTGAAGATGTCGTAAGGAGAGGACATTTAAGAATCAGTGAAGATAGGAAGAAAGTTTATGTAAATACGTGCTTACAACTAAATTTTTCTATATTTCTGATAATAATGTTGTGCCCTCTATGTTGTTCTAGGGTTGTTTACGAAAACAGCATTAACTACCTGCCACGTGAAGTTTTTAAAGGCATGAAAAACATAATGGCTATGTAAGTAACTGTTTCTAAACTATCCTCTGATTAACGGTAACGAGGTACTGTAAAATTAGTAAGGATCTCGTGAAGATGCAATTATAGCAATGTTAGGAATCTCCATTATCTGCGACGAGTTCGGCTCAGGTAAATCTAAAGGCCTACAAAGCTCCAGACCAAAAACACGGAAAATCTTCTACCCCCGAGGACAGATCATACCTTATGATCAAAATCATGTGTGAGGGACGACGAAATATTACGACTGTGAAAGTGAAAACGGGCTGACTAAGAGATCATATTAACTAGAAGAAGAGTGAACCACCAAAAGGCAAATCAGACAAAACCTTGAGAGACACCAGGTCTCTTTAACCACCAAAAACAAGATCCTGCTGAGGTATTCCCTTCCAGATTCAAACACTGAGTTTACAAAGACTTCTAGCGTGAAAACCTCTCGAGGGTAAGCATGACAATACTCATGGGGTTAACTAAATCGGCATCGGCCACGCGGATAGAAATAGACCTGGAACCGTATAATCAATTGCGACTTAAATAGGGAATGTTTTATTCATTCTTGATAATTTAACTGTCACTTTGAAGAACTTCTCAGTAAAATGAAAATTCGTAAAAATACTGTGACATTATTGTATGACGCACTGCCTAATGTACGCTAAGATTCTTTTCTCGTTGCAGAACATTTTGAACAAATGGAAGATGTTGCCTTCCATCCTTGGCTAATTTTCTGTCCGGTGTTGTTTTAATTTACGCTTTAATGCTTGTCAGTTGACGCTCTACACTTTTCACTGTTTCATCGTTCTGTAGGAGCTTTTATTTCAACAATATCCGCGCCGTTACCAACGAACAATTCAAAGATGTCGCCCCAAGTATTCGATTCCTGTGAGTATGAGTAAACTGATAATATTCCAGGTGTGTTCAAACTACTTTGAGTTCAAGGGAGACAGATATTGTTGGTGCGACCTTCACGTGCTGTAAACTCACGGATAAGCACCCTTCCCCCATTTTAATGAATGTGCAAGTGATCATACCACCGGCCGAATTGTTTAAGAAGGGGAAATGAAATAAACAATTTTCACATACATACCACCACTGATATACCAAAAGTACAAATTGTGCCGCTATTATCGATCGGCTTTGTACATTAATGCACAGTTTATACTTTTGTTTACGCCCAAATGTTATACTCCTTGGGACGATCATATCTGGTCACAAGAAAAAGTTTGGGAAAAACTTAAGGGAGGGCCCCTCCCCATAAAGTACCCTCTCTATAATGAGCGACCCATCTTTTCTACCTGAATTCGAAATGAGCGCACCAGGTGCTCATTGGAGGATTCATAGCATATGAATATAACAAATAAAGACACTTCGGCATAGCCTGTGTAAGTATGTTTTACAAACTCAGTGACGAGTTATCCGTCTTCGGTGTCAGTTATCTTTAAAATAGTTGTTGAGAATTGGGCAGGAAAAGGAACAAGAGAGAGCCGAAAAACTGATTAATACATAACGGTGATAAGACCGAGTGGAGTCCAATTCGATCTGTAATCATACAAGTGATCTGCAAAATCGGACGACCGCGAGGCGGGAGTCCGATTTGTTAATCACGAGTATGATTAAGGACAGAATTGGACAAGGTCCTGTTACCAATTTATCATACATATTTAGCTATAGATAAACAAAATAACCTAACCATTCGAATTTCCGGAAAAAAAAAATGCACCTAAAAAAAATATCTCCAGTGGAGACAATTTCTTCAGTTAAAAATTCCTCCACTTTGGAAATTCCCCAGTTTTTCTTTGAATAAATGGTTGTTGCTATGGTTATTTCGATCATTCCTGTGATTGGTGGATTAGCTGAGTAGACTTAGTAAGACTGGCTGCTTTACCTGTCCGATTACAGGTGTCCGATTACAGTGTCCTATTACAACTGTACAGAATGATTAGTGAAAAATGAAGCTGCGGATGCACCCATAACATTTGAGGAATTAGTAATGTTTGTGATTAATAGGCTAAAGATGTCGATGTTATCAAGATTTAGCGAGCAAAGTTTGCCTGAACTGCTTTCCTTAAATTTGCAGGTACTTCCATTACAACGAAATGCGAGAACTACCGAAGGGTTTCTTTAAAAACATGAAGAATCTAATAACTGCGTAAGTTAAGTGGAATGTTCTCCACACGAGGAGTTTAAAATTGAAAAATTTCATTTGCCAGTGCCTAGTTGTACTGCGCTTACTGTATTACTATAACACTTTCATTTTCTTGCAAATTTAGATCCTGTGACGGATCAAATTTGTCTTTTTTTTTCCCTTTTGTTTTTCATCTGAACTCTTTTCATGAACCGTAGGACTGTAGACACCAACCTGATGTGTTGCCATTTGAAGAAGCAGGATGCAGATTGCGACTTTGCTTATGTCGACAGCTTTGCCAGTTGTGAAACTTTGTTCAGAAATCGAGCTCTTAGGGAGTGCCTTTGGGTGGTTGGAATTATGTCGTTGGTTGGTGCTGTGTTTGTCATCGTGTGGCGGTTGGTGTTTAGGGAGACGAAGAAGAAAAACAAGATACAGTCCATCATGTTGATACATTTGGCTGGGGCTGATAGGCTTATGGGTGTCTACCTCATAACTATAGGTGTGGTGGATGCCATTTGGGCAGGGGAGTATTATTTGCAATACTTTTACTGGCGTTCAAGTTTGACATGTCAAATAACAGGTGCCATTGCCGTGTTGTCAAGTGAGGTGTCTGTTATGACGATCTGTTTGCTCTCCGCCGACCAGATGAAGAACATTCTATTCCCCTATCGTGGAAAGTCCCTTACACTTAAGATTACGCACCTTTTGTGCTTCCTTATCTGGATTGTTGGTGGCATAATTGCATTTATTCCCACGGTGGGCTTTGACTACTTCGGTAGTCGTCAGAAAGGTCATCACTTTTATGGCAGATCAGTTGTATGTCTGCCATTGCAACTTTCCACTGATAAGCCGTCGGGCTGGGAGTACTCTGTTGCCATGTTTGTGGGTTTAAACTTCACCCCTGTGCTCTTTGTCGTTGTGGCATTTACGATGATAATCTATAAGTCCTGCGCATCAAACAGGCGCATGGCTCAGCAAGGGACTGAAAGAGAGAGGAGATGAAAGCCAAGTCAAGGGCAGCCGATCTGAGGAGGGAGGCCTCGCTCGCCAAAAGAATGTTCTTCATTGTTCTTACCGACTGTGTCTGCTGGATACCTATTGTGGTGATTGGAATGAGGTCTCTCGTGGAAAAATCCTTCCGTACACCTGGTGACCTGGCAGTTTGGATCGCAGTCTTTGTTCTTCCGGTTAACTCTGCCATCAATCCCATTCCCTACACTTTATCAACAGTACAGGTAGTAACTTGCAACCTTCATATCTTTGCTTAAACGTCTTGCTGCAGCTTGATCAGCTGAAGTTTAAAGGATACTTTCATAAACATTTTGTTCTATCCCGTGAAGAATATGAAAAGAATTATTTAAAAAGAAAATACATTCCGATTTGCAAGAAAATCTAGCGGGTGTTGATATCTGAATATTTTGCCGACTGTCCTTAATCTGCTAAAAGAAACCATTCCCTTAAAAAAAAAGTCTCGCAAAAAAAAAAAACGCCGTGTAAACTTATTACGTTTACTTCAACGCGTCGTTGAAGTAATTTTTTAAAATAACAGTTTTTTTCGCTTTTTTACCTGTCATCCTTCTGAGTAGTGGAAGTTGTAGAACTCAGGGAAATGTTGCTGATATACAGAGGGTGCTATTACTAACTAACCAGTTAAAAAATAAAGATTATATAATTCCCGTACCATGTCCGGTCATCTAGAACGACAACATTTTCGCGTTGCTCGGCATTAGGTATAACAGCCTTATTATGCTACTTAGCACCATAAACTAAGATACTGGCAGTGTTTAAATTTTTCTGTACGTGCCTTAAACTGCGTAACTAACGAAAAATTGTTTTCAAGTTATAACACTTCCGGTGAAGTGAAAAGATCGCACGAAAAAAAAAGAGCTCCAACCAACAAAGACGGTTCTGTTTCTGGATGACCTACTAAGCATAAGTGACTAGTACTCTGACTGGTTGAAACCTTCATATTGATCATTTAAGCATTGGACAGGACTCTCTCTCGGTTTACCGGCAGAACATCCCACGCGCGATGTTGGGAGAACTTCAAAAAGTTTTGAATCACCAGCCGAGAGCGAGGGAGTTTTGAACTTTGCGAGTTTCTTGCAGAAATCCTAAGAGAGTTATTACTCAACTACTTTAAAAATTAAATTAAGATTGATCGGTTCAGTGAACCATAGGTATTTGACCAATCAGTAGGCATATTATTTCAATTTTTTTGTTTCGCTTTTTGTTCTTGATGACTTGCATTTAGGTACGACGTGTTCTGAAGGCTAAATTCCAACAGTTCTGGAGCTATTTGATGGAAAAGTGAGGACGAAATCAAAACAATGGAGGTAAGTTTATCAGAAATCATCCTAAGGAAATAAGGACTGAGGACTAAGGATTAGGTACCTGTCTGATTAAGTTTTATTGCCACGCGATTACCTTCTGGCTTCTGTTGCACTTCTGCATGATTATCTTTTAAAGAAAAAAAGGAAGGAAAAAAAATGACTATCTTTGGTGATGTTGATTATTGCTTCATGTATGATTCACCCATCAACTCATCACTAATATTTACAATGATGAAGGTAAATACCATTCGAGTACGTTTGACTAATGTCATTGCTGTTTTCCAAAGGCCAAGATCAGGGCGTGGAAATGCAAGTCATCGAAGAAGGTATGAAATATTTACTCAGCTCAAGTAAACATGGGGGAAAGTCGCTCGATTTTCTAAATCGCGCGTTCAGGTAATTCTGAAACGAAGAGAGACAGAATGCCTCTGAAGAATGGATGGGCAAACCTGAAAAGATGGAAACAGTTTTAGGTATTTTCTTGAGTAAAACGTCTAGGTGAAACTGCTTATTTAGATCAGAACGCCGTAAGCGTATAATTGAGGAGTAAATCGAGGTTTCGCCCTTTAGTTTAAGTCTCACTAACAATTAACTACACTTTACTAAAGAGCCCTGTTGTCAAATTTATTCAAGAAAATGTTCAAAGGAAAAAGAGTGATCCTTGTAGAATGCTTAGCGACAAATTTTTGCGACTGGGAAAAGTGAAATTCGTGCCGTATTGACCGACTACCCCTTGAAGTCAGAGGTTGAGCGAAGAAAAATTCGGCGTGAAATGACAGGAAACTAAACCCCGTCAATAGCTGTCGGCCTCGTATAAACGCCGGGGTTACCTGGTAAAGCTTTAAATAAATGCCGCGGATGTTAAATGAAGAAACTACGTAACAACATTGTTAACTTATTTTTTTTCTCGAAAGAGCTGCTACCCAAGTTTTTGTTAAACAACAGTGCACAAGATCAATAAAATGTTATGATATACTCTTTGATTTTAAATGATATACTGAGAATGGTACTAAAGGAAGTAGCACCCCTGGTACAATCCACTTTTTATTTTTTTAAACTTTTTTCTTTACAGTTCAAATCCAACAAGACGCAGAGAGTGATGACAGCGATGACAGCGATGACAGTGACGACGAATCGAGAGATCAAAGCGAGCATGAGCAAAACGCAGAGCAGGCTGATCATGAAGAGCCCGAGGAGAGAGCTGTGACTTAACAAGAAGATAAAGCCGAGGAAGACCACGAAGACCCATCAGAGCAGAAAGACGAACCTAACAAAGAAGAAGAAGAATCAGGAAACGAGTTCAAAGAATGCGAAGAGGAAGCGGAAGATAACATGGAACATGGACCTGACAAACAAAAAGAACAACTAGAAAAGGAATTCACAGAATGCGAAGAGCAAGAGGAAGATAACATGGAAGATAAGGCTGGGGAAGGCGACGAGTTAATTGTGAATAAGGGTATGTTTATCAACCCTCTGCTTCTTTTAAAAAAAGAACTTTGATGTATTGAGATTATTTTCATCAATTTGGAGGACTATTGGTGAACGATCTCTCTTCATTTTATACCTTAAACAAATTGTTAGTTTCCACAATTTCGTTACCTCCCCTGCCCTGCTTAACTACGTTCAGCGGTTTATTCGAATAGTGAAGGAACTTTTCCTCATTGGAAAATCTTGGAGCGGTTTTTCTTTCAGCAGTGACAGGAAGCGCTTTTGCGAGGCTTACGTTGTACTACGGTGCCCCAATTTATAACAATCTCGCTATAAATTAGTCTAAGCAGAATTTAAGTATTTAACACACGGTACGTGACTGAGTGTCTTCTTTTTTTCCTTGTGTCATGTGATTATGCAACAGATAAACACCAAGCAGATGGTAATCTCCCAGCAGCCTCTGGGCGAGAGTCTCCAAGTGCACTGCTGGCAACGTTTGATGATGACTCCGACCTTGATTTTTTTTACCCAGCGCTCGATGGTATAAATGCTAAGCCATGAATCATATTTATTCAAATGTTCAATTTGAATTTACCATAATATTTTTAGCTATGATTTGTTTAATTCAATCTTGACAACATATAAAATATGACATAAGTTCCGTAGATGGCTGTTGTATAGCAATGCTAAGCCATAATTCGCATTTATTCAATTGGAAGTTAAGTACTCAATAGCAGGCTGTATTGAATAGCAATGTTAAGCCATGAATAATATTTACTCAATCTGAAGTTACCATTAATTTCAAGTTACTATTGACAGCTTACTCATAGTTGCTTCATTACAAGGTAACTTCTTATATATTTCGTAGATGGTTGTGTTGTATTACAATGCTAAGCCATGAATCATATGTATTCAATCTGAAGTTACCATTGATATCTTACTCATGATTTGCTCAAAAGAAAAAAAAAGAAGTACCATCCTACGTAATTAGTAGATGGCTGCGTTACTTAAAAATGCTAAGCCATAAATCTTATTTACCCAAAAGAAAAAAAAAGTAACATCCTATTTAATTAGTAGATGGCTGCGTTACTTAACAATGCTAAGCCATAAATCTTATTTACCCTACTGCACGCATGTACTAAGTGCTCAGGTCAGATGATGCTCGTGTATCTGGCTCATTTATTTATTCATTTGGATTTGTTGTTATCTTGACTCATAAGTAAATTTTGCAGAAGCTTGCACAAATCAAAAGGAAAAAGGTATTACTAACGTAATACATAAAGACAGGAGGACGAACATCAAATAAGTCATATGTATCAGTCGAATCTATTTTAGTTCATTTTGAGCTAACGAATGAAGATGCTGTTTACGGATACAAACGGAAGTGTAGAATGCTGTATATTGTCAAGCTCGTCTGCCTAAGTAAATAAAAATCATAAAAAAATGTGGTTTATTTTAGATGACTATCCATTAACCATTGACCCCTAAGAATGATTAGCATCTAACTTCTCCCCTCAGTCAAACAGTAAGGTCATGAGAATAAAGGAAATGATCACCAGCTTAAGAAGTTCTCAATTGTTTAACAAATTTTCCTCGTCAGCATCTTATAAATATGTACAGAAGATAACATGGAGAATATGCCTACTGTTGTTAGGTTGTATATCTATCAGCGTAGAAGACATAGGTAAATTTTTGTTGATTAAAACTTACCGCATCTCAATAAAATGCCATAATTATCCCAAATTTTCTCATTCGGTCTGATTGCCCACCCCAAACCCAGAAAAAAGTTGTAATCAGGACGGAGTATTTTGGCAGACTGCATAGAGCTAGAAATGTCATTAGTAATGGATAAAATAGTCTGTTTCAGCTCTATTCATCCGTCAGTGTCTTTACATGTGTAAGAGGGTATAAGGAAACGTTTGACCTGATATGTCGCATATTACCAAACCCATATTTGCAAGTAAACAATCAGAAACGCAATCTAACATCCCTCCAATCCTACGATATTTCGTCACTGTCCTGATATGCCACGACCATGAGATATCAAATTGTTTTATAATCTCATGGCCACGATATCATGGCCACTTTCAAATTGAATAGAAAATAACACATGGGTGTGCGTAGTTATGGAATCTCTCTTCAAATTTCTCGTTCGCTGTGCTCACTCGTGAGATAACAAGTTGAAGACGTTAAGAGAAATTCCATATCTCCAAGCAGCCATGTATGATTTCTTTTCGTTGCATAAACACCGCTGGCTTTTATATTACTAACAAGAAAATTCGGCGAATGACCTCTGATGAGAATGGTGAACAACACCTCGCCACTTAGGGCCTGTTTACATGGAGGTGGGGGACCCTAGGTAGGTGAGGTAACCCGCCTAGGTGGGGTAACCCGCCTTTCCATACCTCCCAGAAAGGGAGTTAAAAAAGACTTCAATGAGGAACTCGAAAAAAGTGTTGAAGACAAAAATAGTATTAATATAATCACGTCAACACAATTTGCACCACATACGTGGCAAATAATTGACTTGAAAAGAGCGATGTTGTTGACTGTCAGATTCTGAAGCATTTTCACTGAGAAACACGCGCAGCGTGGAGAGAAGAATTTGAACCATCTACACTGAACAACAATCAACGGGGCGAGTTTGCTGGGAATAAAAAAAATTTGGAAATCACTCCGACAGAAGTGTTAAACAAGACCAGATCGCAGTCCGCAGAATTCCTTGAGTTCCAGTGCTGCTAGTATTTTTCATCAACTCTGATTCCTGAAACTGAAAATTTTTAAAACTAATCAGACGAACTGATTTGAAATCTCAAAGTGATTAGCATTTTTTAACTTTCTGTGTGTTCGTTTCCACGTGATGAGGTTTGTAAAACAGTTCTTATCGGCATAAAAGGTGATAGTCTTGTTTTTCAACCATAATTTATCCCTTTGTTTGTTGTGTATTGTAACTCTCGTCATCTTTTCGCGCCGTTTGTTGACTCGTACTATTCTTCTCACGGCCACTGCATAGAGTGCCTGACATATTTAATCGCCGTAACTTCAAAATAACATCACTTGAGATTTTACTGAATTTAGAAATAGTGAATAACTAGACGTACCTTCCTGGTACGCTTTGGCAGCAAATCAGGCTCGTTTGTTATCGCCAGGGGTATATTGGCTCGACTGCGTGCCAAAATGGTACGATTAGGTGAGAACTGGGTGAAATATCTATTAGATCATGCAAGAAAGAACACGTGGATGATTGTCGCGAGCGCTGGCGCTGGCAAGAAGAGCGAGAGTTTTTCAACAGGCTGTATTTTAGTGCAAAGCAAAAAGGGAAAAAAGGTTATGAACTTCAATGCCAGCAGAGGATGAAGTCCAACATCAAATCACAATCTGCCGCTTCAATTAAACAATGGTCGAAAGTAAAAGTGAGGATTCTGTTACAACTGCAAAGAGAGCTGAGGTGAGTCTGTATGTGTTATCATTTCATCGGGCGATACGATCCTTTAAAAGTTTCAGTAGTCTTACTTTAAAAATCTTGCTCGTGCTAAACAGAGCATGTGTTTTGCTGTGGGTTTTTGGCAGATGTTTGAAAACTCTTCTTGGGTAAACAAACCATGCCTTCCTCGAGAGGTCGATTATCATCGTGGACAAACTCGTAAGAAATACACCATTTGCTTGTTAGCTGTTAGTTCAATATGGCCATCGTGAAAAAAACGAAAAGTGGTTGTGAGTAAGGAGCGTTTCCTTGTAACTGACTATTTAATACGCAATCAGGTTTTGGGAATTTAATTTTAAAAGTGTTGCATTAATATGGCCAACTTTAATTGCAGGAAAAGGAAAGTGGAAAGGGAACATGCCTGTATGTGTCCTCAGCAAAAAGTTTAGATTCAACAACAATCATCATCAAGAAACAGGAGACCATTAGGATTTACTGTTAACATTAGGAATCAAGCATTGCATCAGCTTCACAGTTATGTGCCTCCATGAGGATGGCTCTTATTGTGTTGGAAGACTGTGAAGAAAACAATTTCATTGAGACTATCAAGTAAGTATCCCCTTTGTTTGTAAGTCTTTCCACTCTTAAAGACTTCATTGTGAGTGGTCAAATAAAGTTCAATTAAATGCATGATTATAAACACAAAAAAATTAGACCCTTCTGATAGGCTGAAAACAAGTGCATTTTTCACACAGCACAAGTGCAAAGTTGTAACACAAGTGCATATTATAAATAGTATGCTGTTAAAATTATGAAAAAGTGCTACACATGTTCAAATTGCACTTGCCTTATAAACTCTTGCAATTATGTTGTCTTTGAAGGATTTACTTGTGCTTATTATCACCAAATTGTTTTGAAAAGTTATTACCTGAACAGGATTCCTTTAAAATGTTGTATGGATTACATGCAACTGCATGAGTTAGCTTTATATATATTTTTACATTGTGGATTGTGGATTGTGGACAATAAGGGACAATATAAACTTAAGGGTAATTTTCACTGGCTTTTTGAAGCTTTTAACTATAAATTCTCTCTGAACATTTTGCTTTCAATAACTTTTCCATAGTTTCTTGGTTATAAGGCAAACTTGGTTCTAAGATGCACCTCAAACTTAATAACTTAGTCAAGCCAAGTTCCCAGACTGAAAATTACATGAAAATACTTGGTTATAAGATGCACCAAACGGATGAGAGTAACAAAAGGATTTAATGGAACTGAGAACAATTATTCCTACACAACTGGCATGCAAACTCTTTTGTTAAAATGTAAATAAAAGTGAAAAAGTCACACATTTAATGATCTACATAAAAACCAAGGTTAAAATTTCACACCTGATTATGAATATTCAATGATCCTGATTTCATTCTATTAACCCTTTAACTACCAGATCAAATTTGTAATTCTCCTTACCATCAACCATACAGTTCTTACAATGTTCATTCAGAGAATTTTGTTTTGGATCAAGTAATTATCCCCAAATTGATCTTTTCCTTTAATCTCATCATTTATCTAGTTGCTATTGTATAAATATTTTAAGGGGAAATTCTGTCTTAGTCACCCATTAGAGTTAAAGGGTTAAACATCAACCAACTGATTTAAAACTCAGTTGCAAAACTAACTGATGCGTTCTCATCCTAAACAGTCAGAGTTTAACTTCGACTTCTTGTTTGATTGCAAATATGCTAAGCACTCACCATCACTGATATGACCTCAACTTCAAGTTGAAAATTGTTGCCAAAGCTGAGGCAGTCAAGAACAATCATGAAATTGCCCATGAATATGGCATTTCAGAATCCATGGTGAGAAAATGACGCAATCAGCAACATGACGTGTTTTCTGGTGGGCTGTAGATGACAGCAAAGTGTGTATCCTTGCAACACTATAAACCAAAAGACCTGAGTTGGATAGCATGTTACCGAGCACATGCTCTTGAGCACATATGCAAATTTCCACTTGTTTGCTTGTTGATTTAAGTGTTCTAAAAGCAGTATTCGTTTTAATTCATAGGAGTAAAAGTTTGAATTGGATGTAATCTTCGCTACACCTCAGACCAAAAAGCTCTGCTTTTTCTCCTTTTTCTCTCAACAGTTAGTGTCCTTTTCTTGTCTTTTTAACTAAAGCATAAGTTCTGCTAAAATTGTGATATCAAGATTTTGTTGTGCAAAAATACTTGGCTATAAGATGCACCTCAATTTCAGAATTAACTCTCCAATCGAGGAAAGAATTTTCTTGTAAAAACCATGTGCCTTAGAGCCAAGAAACTACGGTAAATTCTCTTTGAACATTTTGCTCCATTTCTTTCTACCAAAATTTGTCACTATGTATTTTGTGGTGTTTGTTTCCCAAAACCTGTGGAAGATTCTTTCTCTCCTGGACAGTCATGGCCTCAGTGGCTGCTTCAATGAACATACTTGGTCATCATAACCTATTTTGTTTCAACAGATCACCGAAGGATGATGATACAACAAGCACACACCCATTGTATTTATTTCTTCTGGACCCCTGTCAGCTGTTCCTTTCTCCCTGGTTACTTATATCACCATGGTAACTGGCCAAAGTAGCCCTCTCTTATTCCTTAGTAAGGGTTAAAACCAGTTATATGAGCTCTTTGAGACAGAGCTGACCTCCTTGATCAGTAGCAAAAGAAGAGGCTCTGTAGAAATGTAGATATTGTTAAAACCTAATTTTGGTCTAAAATCTATTGTTTATTGTCTTGTTATGATGAAGCTATGTCATTGAAGCTTTACAGGCCAGTGATTCTCCATCTCTTCTCATTTTTTCCTAACGTCTTGCATGAGTTAATACAGTAATGAATTTAATGGTGGAAAAGTGTAGTGTATTGCATGCCTACCAAAACTAACAACCATACAGAGTCAAGGGCATGTACATGTACATGTACATGTAGGCACAACTTATATATTTTGCCTCCTCTAAGTATTGGTTCAAAGATTAATTTTACTGGGTGTTTTTGAATATGTTTCTTATCATACGGCTTGCAAATATATACTGTTGCAGAAGGCAATAACAAAAAGCACAATTTTTGTAGGCAATAGCTTTTTTATAAAGGGTAACTCAGCTGTAGTAATGAATAAAGGGGGTAAGTTTCTAAAGAAACTGTGGTGCTGCATCAGTGGGAGAGTATAGCAGGTAATTTAGTGTTAACAACTGAGTTGAAAACGTAAATTAGCCACTGTAAAGGGTAAAAAAGCTGATGTTTCAAGCATTAGCCCTTCATCAGAGCAATTTGTTGCAGTGCTGTTATGACTATAAATTTACAAGTTTTTCCTGGATTCTGTCAGATACTTGATGCAAGAGGAGCTTTTCCTTGTTGCTTACTATTTTTAAATAGTAAGTGACAATAGTAAGTATTATTATAATAGTAAGTTAATAAATAGGTAGTCAGGTTTGGTGAATTTTAAAAGTGTAACAGCTGTATTAATATGGCCAACTTACTGTAATTGCAGGAAAAGGAAAGTGGAAAGGGAGCATGCCTGTATGTGTCCTCAGCAAAAAGTTCAGATTCAACACAATCATCATCAAGAAGCTGGAGACTATCAGGATTTACTGTTAAGAAGGAATCAAGCATTGCATTAGTTTCACAGTTATGTGCCTCTATGAGGATGGCTCTTATTGTGTTGGAAGACTGTGAAGAAAACAATTTCATTGAGACTATCAAGTAAGTATCCCCTTTGTTTGTAAGTCTTTCCACTCTTAAAGACTTCATTGTGAGTGGTCAAATAAAGTTCAATTAAATGCATGATAATAAACACAAAAAAATTAGACACTTCTGATAGGCTGAAAACAAGTTTATTTTTCACACAGCACAAGTGCAAAGTTGTAACACAAGTGCATGTTATAAATAGTATGCTGTTAAAATTGTGAATAAGTGCTACACATGTACAAATTGCACTTGCCTTATGCGCTCTTGCAATTATGTTGTCTTTGAAAAATTTACTTGTGCTTATTATCACCAAATTGTTTTGAAAAGCTATTACCTGAACAGGGTTCCCTTAAAATGTTGTATGGATTACATGCAACTGCATGAGTTAGCATTATGAAGATTTCACATTGTGGATTGTGGACAATAAGTGACAATATAAACTTAAGGGTAATTTTCACTGGCTTTTTGAAGCTTTTAACTTTAAATTCTCTCTGAACATTTTGCTTTCAATAACTTTTCCATAGTTTCTCGGTTATAAGGCGAACTTGGTTCTACATGTAAGATGCACCTCAAACTTAATAACTTAGTCAAGCCAAGTTCCCAGACTGAAAATTACGTGAAAATACTTGGTTATAAGATGCACCAAAAGGATGAGAGTTAACAAAAGGATTTAATGGAACTGAGAACAATTATTCCTACACAACTGGCATGCAAACTCTTTTGTTAAAAGGTAAATAAAAGTGAAAAAGTCACACATTTAATGATCTACATAAAAACCAAGGTTAAAATTTCACACCTGATTATGAATATTCAATGATCCTGATTTTATTCTATTAACCCTTTAACTCCCAGATCGAATTTGTAATTCTCCTTACCATCAACCATACAGTTCTTACAATGTTCATTCAGAGAATTTTGTTTTGGATCAAGTAATTATCCCCAAATTGATCTTTTCCTTTAATCTCATCACTTATCTAGTTGTTATTGTACAAATATTGTAAGGAGAAATTCTGTCTTGGTCACCCATGGGAGTTAAAGGGTTAAACATCAACCAACTGATTTAAAACTCAGTTGCAAAACTAACTGATGTGTTCTCATCCTAAACAGTCAGAGTTTAACTTCGACCTCTTGTTCGATTGCAAATAATATTTGGTAAGCACTCACCATCACTGATGTGACCTCAACTTCAAGTTGGAAATTGTTGCCAAAGCTGAGGCAGTCAACAACAATCGTGAAATTGCCCATGAATATGGCATTTCAGAATCCATGGTGTGAAAATGATGCAACCAGCAACATGTCCTGTTTTCTGGTGGGCTGCCGATGACAGCAAAGTGTGCATCCTTGCAACACTACAAACCAAAAGACCTGAATTGGATATCATGTTACCGAGCACGTGCTCTTGAGCACGACTATGCAAATTTCCACTTATTTGCTTTTCTATAGAAGTTGATTTAAGTGTTCTAAAAGCAGTATTGGTTTTTAATTTATTGGAATAAAAGTTTGAATTTGATGTAATCTTCGCTACACCTTAGACCAAAAAGCTCTGCTTTTTCTTCTTTTTCTCTCAACAGTTAGTGTCCTTTTCTTGTCTTTTTAACTACAGGACTCCCTACACCCGGCAAGAACGCAGGCTCAATGCTTTCCACCTGCGTTGCCTCAGGAGAATCCTCGGCATCACCTGGCAGGATCGCATCCCTAACACTGAAGTCCTAGCAAGGGCAGGAACTGTGAGCATGTACGCCCTGCTAACCAAGAGACGCCTGCGATGGCTCGGTCATGTCACCCGCATGCAAGATGGCAGGCTACCGAAAGACATTCTGGTGAGCTTGCCACTGGGTCCAGACCCACTGGACGACCTTCGCTCCGCTACAAGGATGTGCTCAAGCGGGACCTGAAGGCGGGTGGCATTGCGCCAGCAGGCTTCGAAGCACTGGCAGCGGACCGCAGTGGCTGGTGATTCACCACCATGTCAGCCATCAAGACAGCAGAGCAGAAAAGAGAGGAGCAGTGGGAAGACAAGAGAGCTTGCAGGTGCCAGAGAGCAGAAGCCAACCCATCCCCCTCGGACGACAACGTCTTCGCATGCAGCAACTGCAGCAGGATCTGCTGCTCGAGGATCGGTCTCTACAGCCACACCCGGCGCTGCAGCTCCACCACAGACTGACCATGGGCGCAACTCCATTGTCTCCCGAGACAGAAGGACGCCAACAATAAGTTCTGCTAAAATTTTGATATCAAGATTTTGTTGTGCAAAAATACTTGGTTATAAGGTGCACCTTAATTTCAGCTTTAACTTTCCAACCAAGGAAAGAATTTTCTTGAAAAAACCATGTGCCTTGAAGCCGAGAAACTACAGTAAATTCTCTTTGAGCATTTTGTTCCATCTCTCTCCACCAAAATTTGTCACTATGTATTTTGTGGTGTTTGTTTCCCAAAACCTGTTGAAGATTTTTCTTCCCTAGACAGTCATGGCCTCAATGGCTGTTTCAATGATTATACTTGGTCATCATAACCTATTTTGTTTCAACAGACCACCAAAGGATGATGATGCAACAAGCACACGCCCATTGTATTTATTTCTTCTGGACTCCTGTCAGGTAAAGCTGTTCCTTTCTCCCTGGTTACTTATATCACTATGGTAACTGGCCAAAGTAGCCTCCTCTTATTCCTTATTAAGGGTTAAAACCAATTATATGAGTTCTTTGAGACAGAGCCGACCTCCTTGACCAGTGGTAAAAGAAGAGGCTCTGTAGAAATGTAGATATTGTTAAAACAAATTTTTAGAAAAAGAGAGTGGCCTAAAATCTATTGTTTATTGTACCTGTAGTGATGCCTACCAAAAAAAACAACCCTACAAAGTCAAGGGCATGTACATGTACATGTACTGTAGGCACAACCTATATATTAATTTTTGCCCCTTCTAAGTTTTGGTTCAAAGATTAATTTGCAGTGTGTTTTTATGATACAGCTTACAAATATATACTGTTGCAGAGGGAAATAACAAAAAGTAATAGCTTTTTTATAAAGGGTAACTCAGCTCTAAGTTTCTTACATGTACATGTAGTTATTAACAACTCGAAGATTAACTCGTTTGAACTGTTCTCAACAATTTGATCTTTTTGTTAACTCTTTTTTACTCTTGATTGTGGTACGAAATTTTTCTTAGTATTGATTGACAGTTGTTGCAGTGCTGTTACAGTACCGCTTGCATATACGTTAACTGCGCAGATGAATTTCATACGCTCAGATGCAAGGTAGTCAGACGTGAATATATGTTTTTTTTTGCACACACGGTTGAAAAAAAAAGCGCGACTCATGTGCCTTTGTTATTTAGTGCCTCTTATAAAACATGTATGGTTAACAACTCAAAGATTGTCTGGTTTGAACTGTTCCCAATAATGGTTTGATCTTTTTGTTAATTCTTTTTTACTCTTGATTGTAATGTGCAAGTTTTTTTGGTGTTGATTGACAGTTGTTGCAGTGCTGTTACATGTATGACTATAAATTTACAAGTTTTTCCTGGATTCTGTCAGATACTTCAGATGCAAAAGCAGTACATTGATGAGCTTGTGTTCAAACGCTTGACACTGGAGTGTGATTTGGGAAGTGCAGTAAATTGCCTGATAATGCAACCAGGACAATTTGTAGGTACATGTATCTATCATGTAGAGTTTGGTTGAGTCATGCTTGCTTTTTTCATTGTAAAATGCCTTACACTATTTTTCAGAGTATATTCAGAGTGACAATGAATTTTAAGTGGTGTATTATGCCTTAATCCCTCAAAAAAATGAGGTGATTATAAGTTGACTCAATACCAAATTCTCCAAACTAACATCACAAGAACTGTATGACAGACAGTAAGGAGGATTGCTAATGAGATCTTGGGAGTTAAAGGGTTAAGTGCTATCTGATGGAACAAGTTGAAAAAGGAGCCTATACATTCATAACTTGCAAGTCTTAGAAAATTGCATACCACATGTTCTCTCAAAATTGTAGTTTTCCCTGCTTATAACCCAGTTGCCTAGTTGTAGGTCAGAGTAAGTGGGCTAGTTTTGGCAACTTGTCTGCTTTATGTGTTGAGCCCTTTTTCTGTAAAAATTTGATAGTATTTGATACGGTATATTTGAAATGTTTTGGATTTTTTATGTTAACACCTAGAGCTTCAATGTGAACCAAAAGTTGGCTGCTGACATAATGTACAGAACTTACTTACAGAACATGGGATGGAGCAACTCATCCTGCAACCTAAACGAAGCACTACTCCATCCCTTTTGGGACTGTTTTGGTTGCCCGGGTAATATTATGTAGTGTTAGTAGTGCAATCGTGCACTTGAGGAGAACTTTTGAGATTACTCAAGCTTGTGGTTTTACATGTATGTGATGGTCTGATGCATTGCAGAATCCCTCTAATTCCAAGCTTTAACCAGGTGCTGCAACAGCAAGCCCTAAAGATTGGCAAATTCCAGCCTCAAATTGGGGTCTACATGCACCTTCAATGTTGTCATATTTACTTGGCTATAACAACTAACAACGTGCAGATAATCACATTAAACCACTCTTGATCCCTTTATCAGCTATGCATCAGTAAGGCTATCATGAGGAGAAGAGTGGTGTGCCTATCCCAGCAAAGCAAAGCAAAGCAAATGTCATGGGGTGATGTGGACCACACACAGCTGCTGCCACTCCATCCATATCACTATTATCATCATGTATCAAATGGAGAAAGTGATGTTAATGTAAAGAAAGACAGAGGTGGCACAGAGAGCACCATTATGTCTAGTGGGTATATGCAGAGTGATAAGTGGCAATCTTCAGTGGTTACAAAAGAAGAGGGCAAGAACAGGCCATAGACGAAGCACCACAAGATATTTCCTTCCCAAAACAAAAAGAGGCAAATAAAAGCTGGATGGCTCAAGTGCTGATTACAATGACAAAAACAATCAAGCTGGAACAAAGACAAAAGCTGATAAAAGTGACAATAGTAAGTACTATTATAATTGTAAGATAATAAATAGGTAGTCAGGTTTGGTGAATTTTAAGAGTGTAATAGCTGTATTAATATGGCCAACTTACTGTAATTACAGGAAAAGGAAAGTGGAAAGGGAGCATGCCTGTATGTGTCCTCAGCAAAAAGTTCAGATTCAACAATTATCATCAAGAAGCTGGAGACTATCAGGATTTACTGTTAACAAGGAATCAAGCATTGCATTAACTTCAAAGTTATGCGCCTCTGTGAGGATGGCTCTTATTGTGTTGGAAGACTGTGAAGAAAACAATTTCATTGAGACTATCAAGTAAGTATCCCTTTTGTTTGTAAGTCTTTCCATTCTTAAAGATTTCAATGTGAGTGGTCAAGTAAAGTTTGACGATTAAATGCATGATAATGTATACATGAAAAAATTATGCACTTATTGGCTGAGAACAAGTGCATTTTTCATGCAGCACAAGTGCAAAGTTGTAACACAAGTGCATATTATAAATCATGACAGGACGGATAATGCATGCACTGTAAGTACCTCCCGTTGTTCCATACAAAGCCTTAGAAAAGTTTTCTAAGGCTTTGTATGGGACAACGGTAGGTACTTACAGTCCACGCGTTTTTCCGTCCTGTCATGGTATGCTGTTAAAATTGTGAATAAGTGCTACACGTGTACAAATTGCACTTGCCTTAGGCACTCTTGCAATTATGTTGTCTTTGAAAAATTTACTTGTGCTTATTATCACCAAATTGTGTTGAAAAGTTATTACCCGAACAGGATTCCTTTAAAATGCTGTATGGATTACATGCAGCTGCATGAATTAGCATCGCAAAGATTTCATTTTGTGGATTGTGGACAATAACTGACAATGAATGTAAATTTCAGGGTAATTTTCACTGGCTTTTTGAAGCTTTAGCTATAAGTTCTCTCTGAATATTTTGTTCCATTTCTCTCCACCACAATATGTCACTGTACACGTATTTTGCTTGCTTCCCAAAAACTGCTGAAGATTCTTTCTTCCGTAGACAGTCATGGCCTCAATGGCTGTTTCAGTGAATATACTTGGTCATCATAGCCTTTTTTGTCTCAACAGATCATCAAAGGCATGCAATGAGCACAAACCCATTGTATTTATTTCCTCTGGACCCCTGTCAGGTAAACCTGTTCCTTTCTCCCTGGTTACTTATATCACCATGGTAACTGGCCAAAGTAGCTTCCTCTTATTCTTTATGAAGGGTTAAGACCATTTATATAAGTTCTTTGAGACAGAGCCAACCTCCTTGACTATTGGTATAAGAAGAGGCTCTGTAGAAGTGTAGGCAGTTGTTAAAACTAATGAAAGTGAAATGTGATCATCGCAGTAAATTTTCCAATTTAAGCAATTGGAAAGAAGAAGCCTGAAAAAAAAAAAAAAAAAAAATCAGGGCTTCAACGGGATTCGAACCCGTGACCTCCGCGATACCGGTGCGATGCTCTACCAACTGAGCTATGAAGCCACACATTGGAAGCGAGGTCAATTTATTGAGTTCATATCTTCCCGTGCAGTGAAATGATGTGAAGTTTATATGAAATAATTCATATTTGTACTGTGGTTGTAGATGAAAGTGAAATGTGATCATCGCAGTAAATTTTCCAATTTAAGCAATTGGAAAGAAGAAGCCTGAAAAAAAAAAAAAAAAAATTTTTGAGAAAAAGAGGGTGGTCAAAAATCTATTGTTTATTGTACCTGTAATGATGAACCTACGTCATTGTGGCTTTACAGGTCTGTGATTTTCCATCTCCTCATTTTTTCCTGACATCTTGCATGAGTTAATAGTCAGTAGTGAATGATAGAAAAGTGTGATATATTGCATGCCTAATGAAAAAACAACTATACAAAGTTAAGTGCATGTAGACACAACTTAATGTTGCATTGCATACATATTTATGGTCAAGAAGGGCAAACCCACCTTTTTTTTTTGTTTTTTTTTACTGATTTTCTTATTCTTAATGAGTTAAAGATTTTATCATGGTGATTTATTGCAACAATGATTGCTTATCACTGGTTCTTTAGCATTAAAATAAGAGCTCAAAATTAATAGAAGGTTAATCCCTTTTACAAAGTTTAAATTTCTGATTGTGTTCTTCAAAGTTTGCCTGGAAAGCATTTAAATGTAAATTGGCCAATTTGTCTGATTGAATATTTAATTTAACTAAAATAGAGATTGAGAAACTGAATTTTTAGTTGTGTTCTTCAGGAATTAAACGTCTTCCCCTCAAATTTTAAATTGAAAGGCTGAAATGTTAATTTCTCTGGCTTTTGGAATATCTCACTTAATTATCTTTTTCAACAAGTTTTATCATATTCAGTTCAAAATCCCAGAGCATGTTTCTGTTCTCTTGAACACTTTCTTGTAGACAAAGAGACTTATATGTAAGAATGTGTGTTATTTATAAACTGTGTGATGTAGAAAATGAATTTGAGATAAAACTAAATGAACCTAGATTAAGAAAAATTCTTTAAAAATGAAGAATTTGCAATAAATTAGAACAAATAACAGATTTTCTCTGTGATATTGATTGCCGCTCAATCTATAACAGTTCTGTAAGCACTTTCCTTGAAGATTATAGTCACCTTAGTTTACATTTTCATTCCAAGAGAACTCATGAATTGGCATGATTTATTTCATGTGAACCAACTGGAAAAAAGAAGAGCATTCATTGTCTTTCTTTTAAAAGACATTAATTTACTTAACATATTTCCATGCAGTAGATCGCTAGAACTCTGAATCATGACATTAAAAATTGGTTGAGCTGCATGAAGTTTTTTCTGGGCTCATCAAGGCAAGAAAGTAAACAGAACATACATCTAATCATAAGCTACCCCCTCCCCCCTTCCTTAGATATAAGCACCTCTCTAGCTTTTCTTATTTTAGTAATAAGCAGGAAGCCATGCTGTTGTAAATTGGACATTATTATTTTCATTAAAGAAGGGCAAAGACAAGCTTCAGGGAGATCGAAGTCTGAACTTCCTTTTTGTTATGTTCTAGTTTTGTTTGTGTTGTTAGTTTTTAATTTAAGTTTTTTCTAAATGTATTGAAATTAATTCAATTTATTAATGCAATACATATTTTGATCAGTGCTGCTAGAGCTTGTGCTTTTTCTGTTCTGGTTAATTTAGACCTTGTCTGATATTACGTTGTGTTTATATGGCCCTTCATTTATAAGCCCTCCTAAAACCCCATACAAAGTTAGACATGGTTTGATGCTACTCTGGTTTACAGATTTAATGAATGTAACCGAAGAAGTTACAACTCATAGACCCAACGTTTCGACACTCCTGTCTAGTGCCTTCATCAGGGGTGATCTTAATGCTGCAACAAGAGGTCCTTTTATATGATCACTAATTAGCGGCCTCTTTTTCTGATGAGGTGTAAATAGGCATCAGGAAGCAAACCATCATCATCACAATTTAAGGGAGCCTGGGCAGAGTTAATATGCCAAGCGTCCAAACAAAGGCACAGGTGGTAACGCTGATTAGTGGTGATAATTTTAGAATTATCTCACCCAATTGTATGGATAGTTAGGCATGTGTGCTCTGATAGATTGCCTCAGCTTTAACATTGTTTGTATTTTTTGGTTTTACACCAAATTCTCAGTGCTAAAAGGATATGAAATGTTTAGCAAACAGTGTGAAAATTTAAATTTGATCTCAGAATTTTGAAAAGATAGCAAATTTTTTTTTCAAAATTTTCTAATTTCTGTTTTTATTGTCATTGCTTTAATAGTTATACTGGGGATTCAGACTTTGCGTTATCTGTCAAGGGTGTCAGTGTTGGCATTGAAGATCTCCAGGTATATTGTACATTGTATTTATTACAAACTGAACATTTTACCTGCACGAGTTGTTTGAAACTGGAATTCTCATTTACTATCCTGCTGTTTTCTTATGTTTTTTTTTTCATCCCATTCAGCTTTGTGGAAGTCTGCATGTGATTTTGTGCCCTCTCATTCCAACTGTTCCTCCTCCTGTGGGTGGGGTGTCAGTCTTCTTTCTTATCAGACCGATAAGGCGAAAGTTAATTGAAACACAAATTTTTGACAAGAAAAGTTGTTTTTTAGGTTGTCAATACTTTATTACATACTGAATCAGGTTGGATATTTAACAAAATTTGATACATTCCATTTTTCAGTAGGTCTGTTTAGTTACAGACCACAGATGTCAAACTGTGGTAAGAAAAAAAAAGTGGCACTTAAGTTGCAGCTGAGTGTCACTGACGTGTCACCACATTTTGTCATTATCTGTGATCTATTACTGACTAGACAGACTGACTAACAAGGAATCCAATTGTTTTATATTACAAGGAAGTAAAATGTTGTTCATGGTGATATAATCTATGCCTCTGTCCTCAGATAGATTGAAAGTAAGATCCAATCAAATTGGGTGTATGATTCAGCTTATTGTAAATTGTGTTTGTTTTATTCTTTACAGGACATAGACTTTGACTTAACAAACGTGGCAAATATTCTTGATATTCCTAGTCTGAGGTATGCTTCACCCTTCAAAAAACTCACATGGGCAACAGTAGATATATTTAACATATGATGAACCATAAGTTGTAGTAAAGTACACATGATTTGTGAATTAAACTAATCTGGATTAGAGGTGATGTGAGGTTCTCTAACTTCCCTTTTTTTCAGCGACATGATCCTTAGAGTAATATGTGATGTTGTGGAGGGATTTGTGGTTCTCCCAAACAGGATCACAGTTCCTTTGACTGACATTGATCCGTATGAACTAAAATACCCCTTGCCTGATGTGAGTGACTTGTACTTATCATTGGAATTTTCTTTCTGCAAATTGTCTTTTATTGTGCCTCAAGACATGTTTAAAACAATTATTTAAACTTGAATAACTCAGTAGTACTGAGTACACCAAGTGCACAAATAAGTGAAGTTTTTAACCCTTTCACTCCCAAAATCTAATTAGTAATTCTCCTTACTATCTGCCATACAATTCTTATGATGTTAGTTCAGAGAATTTAGTATTGGATCAACTAATAATCCAATGGTTGACATTCTTCTCTATTTTCATCACCTACCTGCTTGATATTGTATTGATATTGTAAGAAGAAATTCTGTCTTGGTCACTTGTGGGAGTGAAAGGATTAAAGGTTTTTGACGGTTGATTTTGCTTTCTCTTGTCACTCCAGGGTGTCCTTCACATTGAAGTCCTGAAAGCTAAATAGCTGACTTAATCAAGAAAGACATTGTTATCATTTCTAAAGGTTCTTCAGATCCAAATGTCATTCTCAGAGATATGTGTCAAAGCTTATGGAGATTACTGTATGAGCTAAAGACATGAAACAGCCCTTACTGACCAGCAGTAATAATTGTATCCAAGTGTCTTTTGGTCTTTGTGTCACTGAAAATTTTCTTCCTCAGTTTCATGGAAATTGAATCATACTTTAAGTCAGAACTCCTCTGAAAATTCTACTTCTGTGTAAACTTTTTTAATTGTTTATTCTGAATTAAATAGAACCAGCAATCAATGAGGCATACATTTATTAATTATTAAGTCATTTTTTTGGATTTCTCATTTGCTTTGCCTCCATGAGGAGATAAATTTACTGGGACAAAATCATTGTTTTAGAGCACCAATGAGTATCTTACTGTATGTGCACCATAGCTCATGATGATATTTCTTTCTGTTGCCAGTGGGAGCCAAGACATTCTGCATAAAGACAAAGGACAACACAGTGAATCCAATATGTAATGAAGTGTTCAAGGTAAAGATTTTGATGGGTTTGTGGTTCCTAGTCCATACTTTAAACATGGGATATTTCATTTCTGATTGTTTTGTTTCTGATTGTTTTAGTGAAGGCCTTTGTGGACAACTCACATGGTCAGAAATTATGAAGATTGGTGTCTTTAATGAAGACAAAGAATCTGATGATGAATCTCTTGGAACATACAGTACGTCATCATCCAAACATGAGATAGTAGAAAGCAACTCATATCTCCAGTTTTTACATGTATGTGACTGTTTTGATGTTGACAAATTATGTTTTGATGTTTCCTTAGTGTTGAGGCTGACATTGGTACAATTGTCCAACAAGGCAATGTTGAATTGGTAAGTTGCAAATCTTTTGCTAACTAAAGAGTTGTATGTCATATTCAATAACTGGTGTTGGGAACCTTTTTTGAACACCGTGTGATTTGATATAGCATCTAGAGCAATTTTAAATTGATTGTTGGATTAAAGCAACCCAGGACTGCACTGCCCTTGCAAAATGGATTCTGGAATTCTTAAGAATTCTTAGGAATAAAGGTGTGAATTTTCACGGTAAATTCCCAACCATAACAAATCTAGTTCTAAAAACCTAGAAATTCCTAGAAATTCCCAGAAATTCTCAGAAATTCCAAGTTTGCAGCCAAAAGGACTTGGAATTCCTAGGAAATCCAACTCAGCACCTATGACTTTACCTGAAAAGCTGTAAATTTAAAAAATTCCTAGGGATTTCTACGAATTTTCAGGAATTTGTAGGTATGTTTATGAATTACTGGGAATTTTATGCAAAAATTTGAGGCTAATTATATAAAATAAATACTTAAAATTAAAAACCCCCAGCTAAAATTCAAGTATTCAATCAATTTATTTACTAACTTAATTAAGGTTTATGTGTAAAATAACTTTGATTAATTATTAACATCAACATGTAGTAATATTAGGATGAAATTTGATTTACTTTTCTTTTCTTGAAAACTTCATACAGATTAATCCCCAATTACAGCTATTCATATAAAATAGTCCTAATCAATCATTAAATTTGGTTTGACACAAATTATAAATAAAATCTGTTGATTCTTTTCCATAAAATACAATATCTTAAATGATATTTGAAAACCAAGCATTCTTGGGAGTGAAGGGGTTAATTACAGTTAAATAAAATTGATTTTTTAAATAAAATCTTGTCGTAACTGTAACAATAAATTAGAATGAAGTTATCCCAAACTGCAAACTTAGCTGCTGTTTTATCCGAGGCGGCTCGTGGAAGGTCGACATACCATCTTTCTTCACGTGTCCATTGAAGAGAGTCGCCTGGGAAACTGAAAACTGATTCAAAATGGCTTTTTAAACGTTCCAGTTTCGTCTCATCACACGGAGGACTGCAGATTGCTGACCTCACCTTTTAGTAAAGGAAGAAGCCTAACAGGCAGCGCGCCCTTGAGGCTCTGACCGCTCCACGTGATCGGGTGGGCGTGCGCAGACGGGAGGGAAACAGTTCCATGCCCTCTCTGGCAGACATTAGAGGGGTTTTAAGAAAACCACAACTGCAACGGCAACGGGAACGTCACTAAACAAAAGGTTTAATGAGTAGAACAATGGCTTTGCACGTGCGTTGTAAATTTTTGTAAATTTCTCTGCGTCCTCTGCAAAACTACAACGTGAAATCACCAAGCGTTGTTTGGAGAACGTGAACGACGACGGTTAATTTTTTTAAATTTCAATTTCTAATTTAACGCCGTGTTCCTCATTCAGTTTCGTTATAGGTTTGACTGCGAAAAACAAACTAAATGACTTTAGAGTAACGCGAGATTCGTAGGTAAAATAAAGGTCCACTTTTTAACTGACGTTGTCCACGGCATCGCCGTCGTCGTTTCTTAAACTCGCTATTGTTCATGTGTGGCACAAACTGCAATTTGAACAGTAAATTAGCGAACTGTGGCACAGGAAGCCAGTTTGTGGTGGTTTTTGTTAAGGAAGAAACACGTTTAAGTACATCGAGTGAGTCTGTGAGTTTTAGTCTTTCTAAATCTCTGTCTTTTGGGATCAATCAACAAGTGTTCGTCAACAAAGTGAGAGTAAAGTGATTCTAAAATAACGTGATCTTATAATATCCTCAGAGTTATTTCGCCTCCAAGTGCTCTAATTACGGGGCGTACTTAGGTAATGAAAGTTTTGTTTAAAAACAACTGAAAATTGGCAGACTCTTTTGTAGAAATGAAAAATAAAAGAAAAACAAACAAACCAAAGCATCCGAACACGGCGAACCACGTTGGGAAGGGAGGGGAGGTGGGGTGTCGTTATAGGTGCGCGATGTGCGCTAACTCCCAACCGTTATCCAGTTTCTTACACCTTTTCTTGACAGGATTTCAACTAAGAAATCCATCTCAGCCATTTGGATTCAAATCACGCCTTCAAATCATTCCTCGTTTTGTATGTAACATTTATATCATGCTATAGAAATGCAGCCGATCAAGAACATCTACGTGTACTTTGGAGGCTTTGGAGGCCGTTGTAAATACCGCGGTCAGTTTGACAGCGGTTTTTAGTAATGTTTCCTGGAAATCCTCACCGGCTCCAATTACCCGTCGAAAACAAGATGCCTAGTGCAACGGTTCCCTACCTTCCGTTTCCCTTTTTTTTTTTCGGGAGGGGGGGGGGGGGGAAGAGGAGAGAGAGTACGGCTACACGTAGGCTAGGGCTCGTCCTATCGAAAACCTCAATTTAACGAATTTGCGGAAAAACAACCAATCGTTATATCGAGGGATGGTTGATGACTTTTTTTTTTTTCTTTTGTAGTGTGACGTCGCGCTACCCAGCATTTCGGGATCGGAACGATGACTGTAAATAACATTTGGGCTGTAATGTCTACATGAAGCTGCAGTACGCTGCACAGGTCTGTACATAGCTACAGCACCTTGTTTTTAAAGCACGGAGGACAAATTTCAGTGGAACAAGGGTATCAGACAGGAAATTCCTGCCACAAACACTTTCAACTACAAGATGCCTTCAAGTGACTTATAAGAGACAAAGAGGATAAAGCGGATCTGTAGTTTTGTTGATAGTGTCAGTGTCGGCATTCGTGGGATTTATGATAATCACAAATCTCGTTATTTTGTCATTGCGTTACTGGCCATCTTAGAATTTTCTATCATACTGACGCATATGTACGTGGTGGCCATTAAGTAATTGCGTTACTGGCTTTATTATGGTCGGTAATAGTATATACCATCCAACAAACTAAGTGGCTTCAAGAAATGCTCGTATGTAAAGACGAACGAAATTACGAATTTCGCCGTTATCTTAACGCCGTCGGCATTTATAATGAGCTGTTAACTGTGACGTTGTTCTACTGTTATAGAATTGAAGGATTCTGATTCTTGTTGGTCTGCTTCGCGTTTGTCTTTTGTCATGTGTTTAAGTTTGTTCGTTATATCGGGGTATATTATACGTTTGGGCTTCTGGATTGTATTCGTTATACAAGGATTTCGTTATATCGAGGTTCTTTCCTATACATTTTACTGTAACTTTGGTCGGGCTGAAGACTATCGTTCGTTATATCGAAGAATTCGTCGAAGTTTGTAAAATCGAGGTTCCACTGCGCTTTAAGTTGCATCAGGTCCCAGAGACCAGTGGAATTCTGGTTGCATGGTTCTTCTGGCTCATACTAAACTTAACTGAGTGTATTTTTTAGGGGAGAGGGATATGTCAGATGGTACGAGCACATCCTCTCACTTTTACTTTACTTCCCTTTTTTTGAAGTGAAGTTGCAATTAATTTTGTCACAAAACAACAAAATTCTCACACAATAAATTATCTTGGAGACACTTTGCTAACATGTATTGAAGTAGGTGAATTTTGTCTTCTTTACACATAAAAATTAGAATAACAATGATATAGCAGTTGTCCATTTTTTAATCTATTTTTTCAGGTTTGATTGTTTACTGTGCAATAATACCAGCTTAAGCTTTTGTTTCTTTGTTCAAGGAAATTTAATAGAATAAACCATTGAACTTTTTTGTAATAAGTACATCAACAAAAAAACAAAATATGCTTCGTTGACATCCTTCAAAGGTTTCTCCCAAAGATAAGATCATGATGGAAAAATTCCTTTGTTATTCAAATTCTAACCAAACAGATGGAAGTAAAAGATGATTGTCCAATTTTGTTTACTACAGTTTTGAATATTTAATTTTAAGGATAACGGCCGCCTGATAGTATCAACGAACTTGGAGGATTAGTTAACAACAAACTTAACTGCTAAATCTTGAAAAATAAAAAATAATATATCTGAGTTTTAAGATTATTCTGAATGGAGATGTGCATTATATATCATAGCCACAGTACTTATTTACTGTGGCTACAAACTGATGACTGGGTTGAATTTTGTTTTGTGTTCTTTGAAATGTTCACATGTTCAACTTTCCTAGAACTATTTTCTATGGCATCATGTAGGTATTTGACTATTTTAACCCTGGTCTTGTAGACTTAATTATTTTAGCCCAAACTAGTAAATTTAAAAAAGCATTATAGATACATAAACAACCCAAAGTGAATTTAAAATGAGACAGTCTCATTGAGCAGCTTTAAACATCTGTGTGGGCTTTTTTTATCAACTGATTTGAGAATAGATTGAGTTTTGCGTTGGAAAATCTGGCGACGTTATCTAAGCATGCATTCCTCAAAAGAAGGCCGGGAGACAATCGCATGATATTTTTTAGCAGTAAACAGAAGTCCACTTTTATGATATACGGTGGATGTATTTTTTTGTCTCAATAACCAAAGAATTTTCGTTTTGCAATTGTATATTTATATGGTTTTGTAATTGGTTGTTAAAAGGAAAAGTTCCTTTAAGAGAACCTCTTGACTATACCTTTAGACCCCTACTCTCGTCATTCGTTATTTCCAAGTATTCCTTGCCCCTCCCCCGCCCTCTATCAATAAAATTATAGCTATTCAGCCAAACAATTCACGGTTTTTTAGTGTCCAATTTTCCCTCGGAAAGTTGTGATTAAAATTCTCAAGTCTCGGCTGCTTATGCTCATGGAAAAGCTCTCTTTTTCTTTGTGTCTTTGTAGTATGTCCTCGCGTCCTCTCATGACTGAGATGGTCCCGTTTTGCAGATAACACTGTGGCATTTTGGGAAAGATTCAAAATTTACTAATATTTCTAATGAGTAAGGAGTAAAGAACAACTCGGAGAGCCTTGACATCAGTCAAACTAGGAGCAAAATAACCAGCTGAGACAAACAATTCCCTCTAAAGTTTCTCATTCACTTCCTTGCGTTCAGCTGAACACAGAGATACGCGCATGCGTACACTTAAATAAATTTTAGTCAATTTTCAACAATTTAAAATTGTCAACAAGCCTGATTTCAATATGAAATGTCCTATTAAGCTAATCAAAATTGAGAAAGTTGGGCAAACAATAATAACTGAATTCTGCGTCAAGTTCTTCGGTAGGAGAGGAAGTGCAACAAAATATGTGAATATTTCAGTGGCATCTTTCACGGCCTCCCAAAGTCTTCATGCAAATAAAAAAGGGAAATTGACGATTCTCAATCGGCTTTTTCTTAATTTATTTTTCGGGTACTTTTAACTTAGTGATTTTAAATTTTATTAAAATTTCGTGGGTACTTAATTTTTCGATTTTGTGGAGACGATATTTAACGGGGTTTTATTTTCGCGATTTCAAAAGGCAAATATAAAAAAGGGGCATTAAATTTCAAGACTCAGACGTTCTCAGTTTCATTTCGATTTTCAACCTGTGACCTTTTGACGGCCGCACGAGATACATCCTAAGGAATTTTTACGAATTAAGAGAGCGATAGCGATAAAGATGAAGATGTGAGGTAGATTCTCAGCACCATATGCGAAATCCTCGCAAATGAACTTCATTTCGCAACAGAAGATAAAAAATAGAAGTTACCAGTACATAAGACCGGTTAATGATTTAACTATTTGTTAACACATATCCTCTAGATTTTGTTGTTATTAAATGTTGATAACTTTTTCAGTGATTTGAATCTTCTATAGGGAAATAATTAAATTGCGCGCGTTTAGATTCCGCGTGCGTTTTTATGTGCAGATCTTCAATTATAACAAATGGTGCTCGGGTGCTTATTTTCTTCAATATAGATTTAGATAATGTAGCGTAATAACAAGTTTCAGCAAATTTACTGGGACAACAGGATTAATAAACAAGCGGTTAAAATACAGACGAGCGCATGAATACACAGAGGCACAAAAGAATTATATATAACATTGTTAACATGCTTTTTGATTGTGTTATCTTTGAATTCGCTCTCGTTAAAGTTAAAACGTTTTTGTCGTTATTAGGGTCATTTAGTTCGTTCCTTTTTTTTTTCTCGTCAACTTTATTTATTTATTTATTCATTTAATCTTTATTTATACACGGTAAAAAAAATTCATCAGGTACAAAAAAATTCCATTACAATGACTAATGTCCTAAGAATCTAAAAATCCTTATCCTAACATTATATTAAATTACAACAATGTGCCACTTAAAAACCTGATTTCCGTGGATGCCGTGTTTAAAAATTATGATAAAGAAGGCGTTTAAATTGGTTTAATGAACCAGACTCTTTAATGTTACAGGGAAAGCTATTCCAAAGGGTTGCGCCGCTATAACTAAAACTGTTTTTCAAGTTGTTAGTCCTTGGAAAGAGGACAACAAGTTTGTTTACCAAGCCTATTTTTAATATAATATTACTGTTTCTTTCATATAACTTACAATAATATTAAAGGTTAGTCTTGCATGTTAACAGTGCTTAACTTAAGACATCGAGTCTTGCAATCGATTTTCGGTTTCAAAATTAAAGGTATAAATGTTTTTATTTACAAAGTACGACGAAGGATTGGCGGGTTTTAAAACTTCCTTTCCAAAATAAGAATGAGACATTTGAAATGTTAACTATTAAACAAAGAGGAAATGACCATAGGTACTAGAGGCTGACTTCATTTTGTGAAAGATTTTCTCCTCTGAAAAAATGAGTTACGTTATTATTTTGCCATAACTAGTGCGAACACTATCTTTTTTATCTTTTTTGTTCCTCAATTCAGCTTTGTTAAACACATTGAAAAATTCTTCTTCAGAGGCTACCTGAGATAAAAATATGTCGAGCCTCCACTTGAGCAACTTACGTATAACCACACCAGCTTGAAACATCTGTTAGGGTTTTATTGATGTATACGTGAATAAAATATTTGTTGTGTTGGTAAATGCGACTGCAGCATAAAAACACTTAAGCGGAGAAAGGAAAGAAACACTATTCAGGTAATCTTGTAGCTTTTTTGTGTTATAACTGTTGATGAAATTAATTTAAGTAGAGTCTTATGCTACACTACCGGAGAAAAATGAAAGGGAAAAAAAAAAAAACGAGGATAAGAGAACATAACGCTTTGTGTCGTTATGTGAGCAACTGACTTCTTAATAAAATTGTGACGACGATGAATTTTCATTTCATTTGCCGACGCAACTTTTCACAAAGAACACTGATGGAATACTACTAGAATTGGGTAGGTGTGACACAATGATAAAAGAGCAGTCAATGGAAATATGCCGGATGTTGCTATAAGGTCGAAGCCGATGATGATACTGGATCGGAACGTTTACAACGTATAGATATGCTGAGGTGCTGAGTAGAGGCTCACAGATAAGATAGATTTGAATTTATTTTTATTCTCATTTGCTTTTCTTTCTAGGAAAGATGTCTAACATGTGGACTTTCTCTTTTGTTTTGGGTAAGTCGGTTGCGCCTGTTTAAGACGTGTGGTTTTCACGAGCGAGCGTGAGACACCCTTGAGTAGTTTTGGTTGTGAGAAAATTTGTAAGAAAATTTTTAGGCAAAGATTATTCTCATCTGCCGAGGGTAAGCTTGGATCAATTCTATCGGTAGAATGGTTCAAAATAAGCAGTGTTCGAGGTGAGTATTCTGTCAGCAAGTTCACGTAAAAATATGGGCAAAACTAAGTGAAATCAGTAACATTATTTATACGCAGAACAGTTGTAGGAAAGTTCAGTGAAATTCATTGGCTCTAAATACAAATAATTTGTTGTTATACCTTGATAATTTCTCGTTTTGTTTTACAGTGTTAATGCCTTTTAGCAGCTCCTTCATTTTGATTATTACGACTCAGCAAAGAAATGTTATTGTGCTAAGTTTGAGGAATCTATATGCTCCATAAATTGGTTATAATTAGCGCTACATTTTAGGCCAAGGTTATCATCCACATTTGTGAAAATACTAACTGAAGGAACGATCTTTTTAGGCCACCGAGGGTAATTAAAAGCGTAATTTAAGAGTCTTGGTAAAAATTTCAAGCAAACTATGCAATTTTACCGATGAGCATTGCAGTCTGGCAGTTTAGACTATTATGCGAACGGAAGCTATCCAAGCCCAACCAAGGGCTATTCATAACAGTTCTTGACAAAAAACATCGTTATTTACGTAAAGTTTATGTGTGAAATCCATGCTTACCACATAGATGACTGGGAACATTTGACTCTTGTAGCACAGCATGAATCAGTTGTTTATTATTGACGTAGGAATTTTGAGTCTACATTATCGTTTACGCGCACGATAACGGAGGCTTAAAAAAACGAGATAGACAGTCATTAATGAACTAACTGTGCAAATTATGTATATTTATTCCTCTGTGAAATTATGATCTTTGTTACAGTTGCAATAATCGCGGAAGTATACTCCCGATACATCCCAGACTTTGATACAACCTACCGTCCTCAAGTAGAAAAAGGGCAATATGTGGAAATAGAATTGGGGCTATGGATGGACCCTGACTCACCTAGAGCACCTTGTGCTGATGAGGAATATCTTGAGATCCGTGATGGGTATAATCAGTCTGGAAATCTTTTGGGTGTATTTTGTGGAAGATACGTTCCTCGCATTAAACTACGTTCCAGTGGAAAGAACATGTGGTTGAAATTTTCATCTGGCCATGGATACGTGCTAACGTACAATACCTATGAGGGAAAAGTACTAAATGTAACAGGTAAATATTTGTTAGGTTTAGACGTTATTATTTTCTCATTGGTATAGTTTATTCATGTCTTATTGTGTTTTTCCCAGTCCCTACTAACCTAGAAAAGGTCGCAAAAACTCAGTTTGTCCTGCTCAATCATTCATCATCTCTGTGGTGCCCGGCGGAAGGTGGACCAGCTCCCCGCATTGTTTGGAGAAAGAATGGCGCTGTTGTGCAAAACAGCACTAGTGTGCGACTTCAAATCAACGTCACTGAAGAAGAAAGAAATACAAATTACAGCTGCGAAGTGGACGACCATGGCCTGTTTAAGAGGAAAAACATCAGTCTGGTTGTTGAGAGTAAGTCTCAAGTTACTTCTCTACTTCAATGGGATCTCAGTTGTTGTGTATGCTTTTGGAAAACCTTATTCTTTGTCTTAAGTGGATTTTAGGAATTTTTGGTTTTAGAATAGAACCTTCAATAATTTTATTCAAGGGTAACCTAAAAAGTCACATTTATGAAGTAAAACACAAAATAACTAAGTTTCTTTTTTTTTAATTATTAAAAGATTAGTTTTCATGCTTTTGCTGTTAGAAAATTATTAATTGACTCGATCGACCGCTGCAAGGATATTGAAAAGCGTTGCGTCTAAGAGGGTGGCGTTCATTCATTGTACCATAACAAAGAGACGACTTGTTTACAAGAATTGCGTCTGTTTAGTTGCCACTGTTTTGTCTTTCAACAAACAACGTTGATTTTCTTTTCTAGGGTACCATCTTGTCACAATTGATTGCGCTCGCCTTGCTCTAAGCAGATTATTTATTGAATACATTCTGGTGCAGTGTTTTCTTATAAACATTGTGAAAGAAGTCTTGAGACAACGAAGTTGTAGCAGCCGTTCTATCTAACTTAGCAGCCATAGAAGGAATAGAAGGGGCCTCGCGTTTAAAATTGTACTGGAAGTCAGATATGCAATCTGTTACCATTATGAGGGGGAATGGTAAACCAATTAGGAAGAACTCCATAGTGCGGCTTTGTCTAAGAAATTTATCATGTCTTGATCTTTCTCCACGTTAGAGAGAGGATCAAACCAGGTCTCAAATAATGTATTCCTCTGACCATTATTAATTGATTTATATAAATTAAAAAAAGGAAAAAAGTTGAATTGTTGTATAAATTTTTTTCATCCGTTGATCAAGCTGTGAAACTAATCCAAATAACATTGAAAATAGGGAACTGATTTTCCCTTTCTCACTTGACAAAGCGTTTTTAAAATAATACTGTCTGCAATCGATCTGTATTTGACGATTTTCGCTGTGATGCCATTCAAAACTGTACTGTTCAAACTATTGAATACTCGCAAAATCGTTCAGAATGGATAGAGACACAACTAGCAAAAGTGGCAAGGCGACGTCAGTGCAGGTTTTCCCTTGAGCTCAAATGTAGCCACCAGAAAGTGATACAA